>NC_025876.1:264829-387599 GCF_000755165.1 Leishmania panamensis | reverse complement strand
TAACCCGTGTACCCTGGCACTCGCCCTCGGGAGGATTTCACCGGTACAGTGGGAGAGGGTGTTCCAAGGATAGGAAGGAGCGGTAGAAAATGCACGCACTCTAATCTGCCCCTGATACTAGAGCGGGCTGGATTTTTTACTTTTGAGGGAATCGACGACGTCATGTTTCAGCTCTGTGATTGTGGGTGTGGGGTGCGCTGAATCCGATGGCCGAGGAGAAAATGGTTTTTTTTGTTGTTGAGGGTGGGCATATTCAGAGAGAAACGTTGGCAAACAATGGGTACAAAGAGCTGAGCACTGCCGTGGTATAAATGTTTTTTTTTTTGCTGTGGGGGAAAGAATTTGAAGGCTCAATGTGACGAGTTCAAAGAGACAGGTTACTTCACGCCGAAAACGGGGGATGCGAGACGGCTGTCCGCCAAGGCAAGCCAGGAGGCAGCATCCGAGGAGCGTGACAATTGCTAGCCACCAAGAAGGATTGGAGTCGTTGTGGATGTAATTGGATTTTTTTTCTATAGGAGTGGCGCACTTTAGGCCGTGATGTGGTACGGATTTTAGAAACAAAAGGAAGCCGCTGCTCCGGCAGTTGGAGGAGAAGGCCTAGATACTTTTGGAGAGCGGCCCCTAAAGCAGAAAACGGTAACTGAGCAAGCAGACCAGCCTCAAAGGTGGCGGGGAAATGGAGGCATTCTCGCTTTAGCTGGAAGTGGAGTGGGGCTGCGTTTTTTTTTTTGCCCAACGAGGAAGCCGTGGGTCTGGGTTTTGTGGTTTAAAAAGCCTAAAAGCGATAAGCGGAGCTTTGTGTTTTTGAAACTGGACAGCCACCCCCGCAACACAACGCGAAATCCGAGCAATGCATGAGGGCACTTCGCCACCTGAAGTGCACCAGGGCAAAAGAGCGACTGGAGCTTGCGATGCCAGCGGGGGACTGAAGACATGCGCTGCAGGCATTTGCTTCTGTGCAAGGGAAGACTTTGCGGCTCATGGGCGGTCTGGGCTCCTCCGCGTTGTGCCGGGAAGGGGTTGTGGGGACACCCGGCCGGACAGCCCCCAAAGCGCCGACGCGCGCCCATTAACAATCAGTAAAAGGGCTGCGGGGAAAACCGTAGCATGGGCAGTTTGATGAAAGCGCTGGCGCTTCCTGGCGGGGAGGTTGTTCTCCCCCCCCCCCTTTGCTTTTTCACTTTGAGCATATCAGGTCGGTTTTCGTTGCCGTTGCGAGAGGAACGATATGGAGTGTTGCCAAAGGTGCTGGTGAAATGCCGGAGGGATTCGAATCCTTTATGGCCGTCTTTACGGCGACGGGTCGGAAAGCGGCGTTTGCAAGGCGAACAGGCCGATGAGAAGGTCTTTTATAGTCAATTTAGCTACTGTGCTGTGCGTCGTGTGTTTTCTTTAGCTTTTTTGTGGGGCTGCAGTTGTTTTCTTCATTTTGCATTTTGCCGCTGTTTTCCACTGGGGATCACCTGGAACACTCCTTTTTCTGATTTGCTAGGCACGAAATTGTAGATTGGACAAACCCTACCCTTGTGCAGGAAGAGGAGCAATATCTATTTTGTCTTGGCAAATGGATATGCACCTTTGGACGCTGTGCACTGTGCAAAATTCGCAGTGAAGCCCATGTAGAGCCAAGCCATTTTAGTTTACTACGATTTTAATACTCTGTAATGAACGGGTTCATTGTACAGCTGCCAATTATCTACTCTGCTACTTATGTTGGGAGCTGCATCTCGCATTTCCTTTCTTTTTCAAGGTGCCAAGAAAACGATCTACTTACGGTTTTTTCACGTGCGGCTCCGTGGCAACTTAGCGATGAAGTGTTTCTCGCTTGCCGTCTTCCCTGCTACTCTGTATGTCTGACCTTCTTTTGCCACTCGCCTTCTCTCTTATTCTCTTCTCCTTTTTTTTATTGCGTTTTGTGGGTGATGCACAAATTCTTCCGATTTCTCTTTGAAAGAAATCTACTTTGAGAACACAAAGCCATGGCCTCTTACAGCGTCACGGATAGTCCCGAAACTGTGGACTACAAAACGAAATGTTGCTGCGAAACGACGGACCATGTGTACTATGATGTTCCAAAAGAGTACTTTCGCCTCAACCAGAGCCTGGCTCGGCGTAAGCTTCTTTTGACAGAGCCGTTTTCAGTCCCGGTTGACAGCAAAACACTTGATCATTTACTCGTACTCCTCGAGAAGGCAACGATCCTGTCTGCGCAGGTTGTGGAGGGAGAGACAAAAGGTAGCAACAACGAGCGTCCGGAGTGGATGCGTGATCTGAACAAACGTCAGCAGAAGTTTGTCTGTGGGTGCCTTGGTATCACCTCGTGGGATGGCAAGGATATCCCGTTCTACGTGGAAACCATGCCCAAAATCAACGATGTCGTGTGGGTGAAGATCACTCAGGTCAATGACACCTCTGCCGTAGTGCAGCTGCTCGAGTACGGCAAACGTGAAGGTATTATTCCGTACACGGAGGTGACTAGGCGCCGCGTCCGCTCGATGGGCAAGCTGATTAAGGTAGGTCGTACCGAGCCCGCGCAGGTAATCCGTATCGATACGGACAAGGGCTACATTGACTTGTCGAAGAAACTGGTGACGCCTAACGAGGCTAAGGCATGCGAGGCACACTTCCGCCAAGGAAATGAAGTTCGCTCTATTGTTTGTCACGTGGCTGAGCAGTGTGACATTCCGCCCATGGATGCAATGGAAATGATCGCTTATCCTCTGTATCAACGGGAGCCTGGAAAGCACGCGTGGACGTGGCTTTACGAGCTCAACCAAACGGAAGACGTTGAGCGTATTCTCGGCCCCCTGAAGCTGGATAAAGTGGTGTCGGACTGTCTGATGTCTACACTAAAGAACGCAATGCGCCTGAAGGTTTTGACACTGTTTGCAGAAGTGGAGATCACCTGTTTTGCATGTGATGGCGTGGAGGCGATTCGCGAGGTTCTCATCCTCGGTCGCAACTACGGTGAAGGCAGCGAACCCCAGATTCACCTCTCCGTTAATATTATTGGCCCTCCCAAGTACGGTATTCGTGCGCGCACCGACATGAAGGAGGAGGGCATTCAGCGGATGAAGGAAGCCATTGATGCTATGACGGCAGAAATTAAGAAGCGAGGTGGTCAGCTAAAGGTGGTGACAGCTCCGCAGCCTCACGGCGACGCAGACGATGGCAAGAAGGGCTTTGATGCGGAGGACGATGATGATGAGGATGCTGACTAAGACAGTGAAGGAAAGTAGCTAAGCGTTAAAGGGAACAAAAAAGCATAGAACAGAAAAATTTCAAAGTGTCAATATGGTTTGATTAAAATGGATAACCCGCAGATGGAGGTACAATTTTGTGTCTCTGGGCATATTCTTGGGTGATAACCCTTTGGGATAAAACTGAAGGCTTTGAGCTTGATATGGGTCTTTTTTTTCGTGTGACTCTGTATGCGTGTGTGTTTGAACTGTTGTGATGTTTAATGATGGAAAATTTCTTAAGCGAAGAATATGAGCAACAGCTGTTAACAAAAAAAAAAACTGACGGTACGCTTCCCAGTCGCAACTGGGAGTTGTGGTTGCAGCGGCAGTTGCTACTGTGCTCTTCATAACGTGCAACTTCCTGTCGTCATTTGTTTGGCTGGAGTTGAGCTCAGCAGACTGTGCATGTGATGGTAGCGAGTTGTACGCTCTCTCCTTCTGCCACTTTTGAGGGTGTTGAGCGCTGTCCGTCCTGACATCACGGTAGGTAGCTCTGCCTGCATAGTCTTCCGCAAAAAAAAAAAAATGAAGTGGAATTTGTCCTAGTCGTGCTTTTGTGTCTCCTTCATTTTTCTCTGAGTCTCACTCTTGGTTCTCTTTTTGATGCCAAGGCTGCCTTATAGCTGGTCAGTTCTGTTTACTGAACAACTTGACTTCTGCCTCTGAGTGACACACCCACAAACCGGTTCCATAGGCAAACGAAAATACCATCAGAGGGAGAGGGCAAGATGCAGCAGGTTAATATTGATGAGATCGATGTGGTGACAGGTTTCAAGAAGGCTGAGCTGTATGTTTGGAACGCGTATGCTGCTGTGTTTCTCGCTGAGGGCACTGAGCCGGAGACGGATGTTGACACATGGGTCGATGATTTCTGTCAAAGCTCAGCGGAGAATGATGTTGCTTTTGACCGCAATTTCGTGAAGTCTGTCTGCACGTTAGGAATCTACGCCGGTCCACGCGATGAGTTCCAGCAGAGGTCTGGGTGTGGTAAAGCAACGTATGCGTCGGGTGACACTTACGAAGGGGAGTTTTTCGACGGAAAAAAGCATGGGAGAGGTCTGTACACGTTTGTTAGCAAAGGGTGCTGCGAGGCTGACCGTATTGTTGCTAAGGAAGTGGAGCAGCTGACAGCCGCGGGCAAGGATCCCAGAGCAATGATAGGGGAAATTGCTACAAAACTCCAGCTCGGCCGCCACATCGTAGATGGAATTATGCAGTATGGTCAGCGCCCGTGCTATCAGGGTGACTACGTGCGTGGAATGCGAACTGGCCGCGGTGTGATGAAAAACAAGGATGGCTCCCTCTACAAAGGGGAGTTTCTGGAGAACAAGCGCCACGGACAAGGCGTTTTTTACTACCTCAATGGCGATGTGTACTCAGGCAACTGGAAGGCTGGCGCCAAGGATGGTTATGGAGCATACCACTTTGTGGACGGGAGCGAGTATCGTGGAGAGTGGGTCAATGGTAACTTTGTGCAGGGTCAGTGGATTCTGCAAGGCGGGTCCTACTATGAAGGGAAGTTTGACAAGAAGAACAGACCCCTTGATGATGCTGCATCGATGCACTATCCCAGCATCGAAATGGCTCAGAGGGGGACCTTTAAGAGAGGCGTCTGGGCTCCGACAAGCGTGCTGGAGGTGTGCTCCGAAGTCCCTGTGGATGGCATGGCCTGGGCTGACTGAGAAGAGAACAATATTACTGTTACTGCTGCTGCACGATCAGCAATGTAGATAGGGTGCATTCGCACATGTTTGATGTTTTTTTCTTCGTTTGTTCGCTGTGCAGTAATCTCACTGGGATGTACGCGTGTATTTCATGACAGGGAAACACACGCAAAAAAAGACGATATGCAGCAGAGAATTATACTCTAGTTGCCACTACAGCGTGTGTGCATGTGTGTTGAGCCGCCGAGATTGTCAAAGAGCTGTTGTGTGAGGTACTGTGTGTCACAGCCACTCGCGATTCGAAGACCTGTTTCTGTTCACAAAATGAAGCGAGTGCAACTCCATACTGGTTGGCTACATGTATTTTTTTATTTTGCACTCTCGGTGCTTCATCCATTTTCTCTGCTCTCCCTTGGATTTCACTGGCTCTGCTTTTTTGGTTTACTTTCATTCATCTGAAACCGTCCACTGCATGACGGCAATTTCCCTCCTCGCGCGTCGCAACACAAGCACACATAGCTGCCTTTCTTCTTCTGTTCTTCAGCTAGGAACTACCGCTGCAAGCCTAAAGATGGTCTACACGCGCTGGAAGTGTGATCGCATCCCCGTGCTGCAGATGAAGCTGTTCACGCAGGAGTATAACATGATGGCAGGCGTTGGTCTGCTATCCATGGTGTTTTTGTTCAAGCACGCAAGCTACTGCTCTGAGGAAACGGAGCGCAAGAACGGCTGGTGGGCAGGCTACCCATATTGGCGCGACCCCATTGCGCGTCGTAACGAAATTCGGTACAAGCAACTGATTAACAACAACGATGTGGACATTACCGATCCGAAGTGGACTGGCTGTTCCAGAGAGCAGCTGGAGCGGCTGCGTGCAATTGTTTGAGGAGAGCAGATGTGGGAACCGATACGTGACTCCAACGGGTCGTCTCTTTAGCAGCTGCGCTGGTGTCAATTCTATTTCTCTTTTCTTCTAGCCGCTGCTGTAAGCCTAGCAGTAGAAAACCGTCGCTCCTAAGGCGAGTCGCACCGACCCCGTTTTCTGTATTTCCCTCTTCATTTAGGAACTAAGTAGGAATTGCACCTGTTGTGCTTAGCGAGAAAAGAGAAGCCGAAAAAGAACACTTGCATGAATGCAGAGGAAGAACTTGCAGTTTGTTGCGGCGCGAAAACACTGGGAGCTGTAGCGGCAGCTTTGCCAGATGCTCCACGTTAAGGCTCATGTTCGCCGCCGTAGGTTGCATCATGATCCCAAGAACGCCTCTGTGGGTGCTGGGCTAGTATTTTTGTATAATTATCATATCTGTACCTCAAGCGGTATCGGATGGTGTTGCCAATGAAGGAGAGATTCGTGCACCCGTGCGTCCCGATCCCTTCCGTACTTCTTGTCACTTTTGCCATGTGAAGTGCATGTGCTTGCTTCCTACGCTAATCTTGCAACCCTCGTAATGTTTTTGTTTTTTTTTTGCTCTGTGGCCCATCTTTACGTGTGTTAGTTCCTAAAGCGCTTGCACTTTCGCTAGGAATTATGCGTGCAGCATTCGTTTTGCTGCTGCTTGTCATAGTGGTGTGCCTGCATATTGATGTGGGTAATGCAGCTGATTTTGTTCCTTCGCCTATCATACTTCCAACGGAAACTAACGACACCAAGGTCACACTCTATGTGCGCACTGGACGAGTCTCCATCCCACTCGAGTGGGTCGATGGGAAAGAAGTGTTCTTTGAATACACGGGACGTTTTTATGAAGAGAGCAACGGCAGGCCCATGCTTCCTGGCCCCACGCTGAAGGTCAACCCTGGCGGCAGAATTATCTTGAGATTAGTGAACAAACTTGGAAAGGAAGGACTGGCCAACACAACAGGTCCGATGAATATGTTCCACGGTCCAAACATCACGAACGTGCACTTCCACGGCATGCACAGCGATCCCAAAAAAGACAACCCGTTTATAGTCGCACTTCCAGGTGAGACACTGGTGTACACGATCAATGTCCGGCGCGATCACGAGCCGGGCCTCCACTGGTATCACGCACACGCCCACGGTAGCGTCTATCAGCAAGTCATGGGTGGGCTATTCGGGGCAATCGATATGGGGGAAGGCGACTTTATGACGACCCCATTGCACCCCTTTCACGGCTGGGACTCGCAGATCCTCATTGTGCATCTGTATCGCCTGAAGAACTCGCTAAGGTGCGACGGGACACCGATGTCGAGTCTCGACGTCGCGATGGGCACACTCCTCCCGTCTAATCCGCGTATTGTGGACCGAAAGAACAACGAGTACGAGATGCCGGCGGATCTGCTTCTCGTTAACGGCCAGCATCGCCCAACCGTGACGGTCAAGCGTGGCTATCCAATGCTGCTGCGCATCGTGTTTGCGGCAGGGTCGTGCTATATAAACATGTCGCTTCCTAAGCAGTGCACCTTTTACATGACAGCCGTCGATGGAACGCAACTGCGTCGGACAGTCGAGGTGAAGGAAGGCTGGCTGTACTTCACGACGGCGACGCGACGCAGTCTGGCCGTGGTGTGCGAGGAGAAGGGCATCTATCCGGTGCACCACATCGGCGACCAGTCAGACGTCATCTTCTACCTAAAGTCAGAAGGTATGAAACCGAAGGGTAATCGTGCGGTCGTCTTCCCCGTAACCATGCCCAAGTACTCCCCGGACTACTTGCACCTCGAAAGTCGTAACACATTCTACCGCGAGATTTCTTTCTCGCAGCGAGACATGCCCATCACGAAGCCATACTACATCCTGGGTCAGGGACAGAACTGTAAGTCGCTGCAGAACTCATCGTCGTGCCACTATGAAGGCTTCCAAGGCGAGATTGGCAGACGCATCGAGGGTTATCACGGCTTCACAGTGCCGCTGAACACAGTCGTGACGGCGCGCGTGTACGGTGACCCGACTGATAATCGGCCGCATCCTCTTCACCTTCACGTCAACCACTTCCAGTTTCTCTCCTTCGAACCCCGCCCTGGGGGCAATCACGAGAACGAGACCATGGCCATGTACGGCGTACACACCGGCGAGCTCCGTGACACGATTCCGATCTTGGACGGTGTCACCACCATCCGCTGGAAGGCAGCAACGTACGAAGGTGAGGTGGTATACCACTGTCATGTCCTCTCCCATGAGGACCGCGGTATGATGCTGTCATATCTGGTCTACTCCCCACTGGGAGACTATGGCAAGGCCATGCGGCGATACCAGTCGTCGAAGACTGGTGCTTTTTTCTCCACCTGGCTGCACCGCTCGCACGTGTACATCCTTCTCGGTGTCTTCCTCCTCGCCTCCGCGGCGGCTGTGGCGTGGCGGTACTTGCAACACCAAGGCATCCACTGTGCTGCAGACGCTCAAACTGCCTTCAATGCACAACTAGAGACCGGAACGCCGGCTGAACGCATCCCTCTTCTCCAGACCCATGCGTGACCCAATATTTGAAAGGGTGCAAAAGGTAGGCACCCTCGTACACTGTATTGCCGTTCTTCTCTCCCCCCCCCTCCCCTCTCTCTAGGGAGTGTGCCCCTGTGCGTATGGGCATGATGCGGTGAGTGCGGGATACCTGGACCCTGTTGCCCTTACACAGTCGAAGAAGGTGGCGGTACACGTACACACAGCCCACGCCTCTTCCCCTATCTCTGTGCCCTTCTCTCTTATTTCCCGCTGCTGTTTTTCTATGTGGGTCTTGGAAGGGATGAGGATTTGTCGCTGCCAGGGTAGTGGCGGATCCGTTCTGTTCCTGGGTGCATGTGTGAGCCGGTGTGCGAGCTAGTGCATGGCCGGCGCCACTCTCCCTTCATCCCCCTCGTAGTGCCCGCAGAACTGCTCCTACCATTTTGGTGAAGCACATCGAGAAGGTTTACGTTGACGGCTTGGAGGCCCCAGTCCGGAAGACTTGTTGGGGGGTCTCTTACTCCTTTTCACCACCGTGGCTTCCCAGCTTCTGTGCCTTCCACGCTCGTGATTCAAGATAAGCTCGTTTTCAACGATGCCTCCGATGAAAGTCAGACTGCTGTAGCGGATGAGATGGGCTGCACGACTGTGTTTTAAGAGTCACCTTGACGAAGGAAGCATCTAGAAGAGAAGAAAGCAAAAGCATTCGAGGCCATCATGCAGGCACACGAGAGACTCACCAGGAGAGCATCGGGGCGTTCCCGCACGGTGAACCTCGCTACCTTTCTTGAACGTAAGGGGCAACAGAAGATCTTCCCACCACCACCACCACCGGGCTCCGCACTTGTCGGTCGTCACGCGGCGCAGGGAAGGGTGTTCGATGATGCCTGCCGCCAAGCGGGTTACGATAAGCACCGATCCACCCCAGCGCTACAGCGAGGAACACTGTGACCCACTGGATCCCTCATTTGCGGCCCTGGTCGGGGTCACGCTCGCGGCTGGCCCAAAGTGCGAGGCCGACATGAAGAAACGCGTGTGCCGCTCGACGCACAGCTGGCGCCTGGGGACGTTGAGCAACACAAGCGGAGCGCTACAACTTCTTCAAGGCTGTCGACCTGCCAGAGGAGCACCTGCTTCCCGTCCAGCACGTCATCCCCAGTCTGAACTGCGCACACGCGCCCCGTGGTGGAGGCGAGTCACCGGACGACTGTCGGCAACGTGAAATCAGTTAGAGAATTACTGCGGGGTGGTCCGCGCTGAACCACAGCAAGTCCTCTAACAAAACGTAGTTGTAGTCTTCGGGAATACTGAAGAAGCATGCGCGAGCACCGCCAAAGGAAATCTCAGCTGAGAACCTCCTGGTCTCCCCGTTTGGCGAAACAAGGTAAGCTCAAGTACTTTCTCTGCGCATTTATTCGTGAGTGCCCCCAGCGCTTTTCATCACTCGCCTCTCTTCTGTCGATGCCTCGCCAAGAAAAGATCGATCCCCAGCACTCGGGGCATTACGCCAGCCTTCCTCTCCTCTCCTCTATCAACTGTGGACTACGCATCGCTCATTCCTTGCTGTGGTGCTGCGAGGGACGTCTTTGTCTGCCCATGCACGATAAAAAGGGGACGGAGGGCGCTCGTAGGCGCACGCGTGTGCGCATACTGAAGCAGGTGAGCGATGGCCGACGTACACGCATGGTGCCCCTCCCCAGTGATGTGTCTCTGCTCCTCTTCCTCTCTCCCTACACGTAATCGTGCGCTCCTTCTCCTGGGCATCCCCACTATGTCTTGCTTCTCCCTCTCGCTCTCTTTCGTGGTCTCTTTCTGCCCCCATATCGCCCGTCTCTTTCACTATCATGTCACGGAGGTGTCGCGCTAATGACGATATACTCTCACGTAGAGTGTGTCTGCGTTTCAACAGTGAATGAGTAGGTAGGGAAAAGGGGGCAGAGAGCACGGGGACATGTGAAGGTGACTGCTCTTATCGAGGTACATGGAAGACATGTATCTATGTGGGTGCGTCTGTGCTGGACGACGCCAGGCCGCACAGAAATGAGAATTAGGAAACAATATGAAGAGAGAAAAACCTGCGCTTCTGACATCTGGCGAAAGCGTGATGAAGGTAGGCGGGCACATGCAATCTTTCTTGCACGAAGTGACTGACGTTGAGACGGCATGAAGGGGAGAAATGGGTGGTTGAAGTAGCGGTGTGGGCCCATCTTGACTTTCAGAGTGAAGGTGTTCGAAAATTCAGTGGAGACGTACCTTGCCTACTGTCTCTTTCTTCCATGCTTCATCCTCCTCTTGCCTCTGGGTTCTGCGCGTGAGTGGAAGCCCGTCAAGACGACGATCCATAAGGCAGTGGAAAGGCGTGCCATCCTGCATAACGAGAGAGCGAGATCGGAAAGAGATGTCGCCGTGTGTGTGCTGCTTTTATGTGTGTGGGAGCTTGAAGAAGTACTCGGAGGAGTGCGCTCTTGTACTCCCTACTCCTCCTGACAGTGAACACTACTGCACATGTGCTTAAGCACACTACTCATACATTCATCTCTCTGTTTCCCTTTCTTCGTCAACTGCCGCAATCACGTAGCTCTTCACACTCCCCTCCCCCACATCAACGAGCTCATCGCCTGAAAGGCTGGGGTAGGTATACAGCGAGAGTCGCACTTGTGCCACCCCCGTAAACCACACACAGAGCGCCCAATCGAGTCCCGCTCTTTGTATGACACATAGCTTAAGACAGGCACAATATCGATAACCACACCGAAGTCGTCGCCTCGTAGCCCACCCCCTACCCGTTCTCCCCTTCTGCCTATTAGACTCTTCATGTTCAAGGGTTTGCTAAATCCTGTTGTGGAGAGCCGAACAGCACGACGGCTTGCCACCATCGCCAACAGCGCTAGTAGTGGCGGCCGACCGCACTCGCGTGAGACAGTGCGACTATCCGTTCGGCTTCTGGTGAAGCTGCAGAAACACCAAGGGCCTGGACACACACGAACTCCACAGCAACGCGTACGGCGCAGTGGCCTCACCAACCCGCTGAACTTGACCGAGTCGTGGGCAACGGCGCAGGCAGATGCTCTAGCGCAAGAGGAGGCAAACTGGCGGGACACAGATCCGCTGCGCAAGTGGAAGGACGAGGCCGAAGAGCGGCGGCGGCTGCAGCAAGCAGAGGATGACGCGCACCCTGGCCCCGGGTCCGCACGACCCAGCTCATCATCGCACTATGGCTCTGTGAATGCCGACACCGGCAACAGTGCTGTGCAGGAACGTTTTGATGCTCTTGTTCACCGCGCACTGCTCCGCTACGGTCCACCGCTGCCGGTGGAGGTGGTCATGAACAGCAACGTGATATCGTCCACCTCCTTTGCATCAAGCGCGCACCGACCTACGCAGCGCAGCTACCCCGATACCTACGTCGCAGCTGACAGGGGAGCGGATGACTCTAGCGCTGCGTACTATGATGAGGTGGCGCTCAAGCTGCACGAGCTCATGGCGATTCTCCGTAAGGAAGAGCCGTACTTCAGCGTACGGGACGACTGCGGCGGGGTTCCGCTCTCTCTCATGGTAAAGAACTGCTGCTATCTGCGTGCTTTCGGTGGAAAGGTGAACTACATGCGCTTTGTGCGACGTCTGCACGCGGCTGAGCTGCAGTCGGGCGGCAAGAATCATGGTGGAGGGACGCAGAACGCATACGAGGCAAACACGGCAGTGCTGTCACTTGGTAAGTACAAGATGCGCGAGCTGCCTTCGCAGGATGGGCTCCGTCAAGGTCCCCAGCCGTGGCGCTACACTTATCGAATGATCTGAGCGGTACTCAAGGCAGGAATGTGCGCGTTTGCCTGCGCTGGCGCGTATTTCTGTGGGTGAGTGTGTCACCCATTTTGGCTACTCCAGAACAGGTCTGGGAAGGCCGCGCCATCTGCCTCTCCTCATCCGTCTCTACTTCTATTCCTCTGTGTCGATGTCTGAGCACATCCTACTGCGGCGCGGCAGCGCTGCCTCAGCTTCCTCCGCCTCCCTCGACACCTCTTGCGCTCACTGCGCATCAGTAAAGGGTGCCCACCTTTAGTGACTGTCTCTCCCTTCGCCGTGCGCCTGTGGACTCCGGCGAGGAAACACGCACCTGTTGGTATGTATGAACTACACTAACAATGGCCGCAAGCTTCCATGTTGCCAGCGCTGCCTCTCTGCTCCCTTCCCGCGCCATCATCCTCCGTACTATGGCTGCCGTGCCGTCCTCTTTAAACACTCAAATCCGTGTGGACTCATCTCTGCCCATCTCCCTCCACTCGTCTGTATAGTTGACTCGCTCGCTCGCTGCCCGCCGCCGCCATCCAAATCACCTACGCACAACACACACACATACCGCCATCCGCGCCCCTTTTCTCTAGTCATCGTTAAACCCTCTTTTCACCTCTCTGCCTCTCATCCACACACACACACACACATCGCCACGTGCACAGGGCAGCATCGCCATGACGTCTGTGCTAGCCATCATCAACGCACAGCGTGTGTGGCGTGGTGCTTCGGCTCTAAAGCCGACCGTGGCATCGTCGTACCCGCCTGAGGTGGACGCTCTGCTAGTGGAAGGCGGCCTCATCAGCTTCATCGGCAGCACCGAAGAGGTGCTGCAACGCTACGGCGAACTGGTAGCTATGCAGCCCGCGGACGCGGCAGCAGCAGCCCCTCAGCCGGTGGAAGGCGGCCGTCCACGCGCGGTTTCGCACAGCGTTATTGACTGCGAACACCGCCACGCCGTGTACCCCGGGTTTATCGACTCTCACGTGCACTTCCTCGACGGCGGTCGCATGCTGCTCGCCCCTCAGCTCGGCTTTGCGACGAGCAGAACACAGTTCTTAGCAATTGTCCGAGACTTCGTAGAGCACCGGTACAACCGTGAGGAGGGCGGCTGGGTGTACGGCTTCGGCTGGAGCGAGGCGGTGCTGGGCTGCTCACCGACGCGTGAGTGGCTGGATGAGGTAAGCACGGAGATTCACCTCGTCATGTACAGCAAGGACATGCACTCCGCAGTCATGAATACAGCCGCGCTGCGCAGCTGCCACATTATCCCAGGCGCTGACGATGGCGAGCCGCTAATCACCTCCGTCGAGGGTGGCGTTATCGAGCTAAACGAGAACGGTCTACCGAACGGTGTCCTCCGTGACAACGTCATCCAGCTGACGAAGCGCTACGCGCCTGCCGCTGATACGCCCGCCAACCAGCGCCGTGCACTCGAGGCCTCTACTGAACATCTTCTCTCGCTAGGTTTCACCTCCGTCTTCTCCATGATGTCGACTACGTACATGGACAATGTGAATGAGATCAACTTCCTCGCTCAAATGGAGCACGGGGGCGCAATGCGGCTGCGCGTGCGGTATGGCGTGCCGCCAAGCGACGTGGAGCCCTTCATGGAGAAGTTCTACAGCGCGATGGCGGCGGACGCGGCGCAGTCGGGCCGCAGCGACGCCTTCACGCTGCCCTACCGCTTTACCATGACGCCGCCGGCGGCTGGCGGCGGTTACCTGCTGCTAGGCGCGGTGAAGCTGTTCGCGGACGGGTCGTTGAGCTCGCGCACTGCGGCGATGAACCGGCCTTACGGCTACAACGTCATGACGGAGGGTGACATCAGCAGCGACCTGGACGACGCAGCGATTAGCGCGATCCTCGCGGAACGGTCGGGTGGGCAGTGTCAGTGCGGGCTGCTGACGATGCCGCGGCTGGAGTTGCAGGGTGCTATCCGCCTTGCACACTCACACGATCTGCAGTGCGTTGTGCACGCGATTGGCGACCGTGCTGTGGCAACGGTCAACCGTGCGCTGTGCGCGTCGGCGGACTGGCTGCGCGAGCGTGAAGCGGAGCCCGGGGTTGTGGCGGCAGTAGCGCGCTTTCGCGCCGACCCGCGCTCGCGTGTGGAGCACTGTCAGCACATGTCCAACGTGGCAAAGGAAGTGAGGCGCATGGCGCATTATGGGATCATCGCGTCCATGCAACCCTGTCACCTTCTGTTTGATGGTGACTACGTAGACGAGCTGCTAGGGCAGCGCCGAAAGGACACGTCGTATATGTGGGGAACGCTGCTGGCGGCAAATATTCGGGTGGATCTGGGCTCGGACTGGCCTGTAGCGCCCGCGGACGTGAACGATGGGCTGCGCGGCGCGGTGACACGCGTGCCGGATGTGATGATGGCGCTGGCGGCAGAGGAGGCGCAGCATCAGAGCAAACAGCAGGCGCAGCAGTCGGCTGACAGCACAGCTGCCGGTGCGGTCACAGCATTACGGCGCTACCACGATACGTGGAATCCCACCGAGTGTATCTCTATGGACACAGCACTGCGGACGTACACGTACGAGGGCGCACACGGCATGTTTATGGAGGACTACTTAGGCACACTGGAGGTGGGCAAGTACGCTGACATCACGGTGTGGACGGCGGACTGGCTAGATGACACAGGTATGAAGCAGATGGTGGGAGTGGAGGGTACGAATGCGCGATGGTGGCCGCGCCACCAGGAGCCGCGCGTCGCCTACACGGTCGTCGGCGGTATCGTGGAGTACCGCTCGCACTAATGCACGCGCCTTTCCTCTTCGCTCACTCATCACAACCGCGGAGCCTTCGTTTCTCTTCTTTTCCGCTTTAATTTGATCCACCTACTGATATGAATAACTTGTCTCGCCGTTCCTCTCTCAGCTACGCGCAGACATACACACCCGCTCTCTCTCCCTTCGACGACAATCGATTCCTGATTCATCTGCCTGTCACACAGGGTCGCGCAATCCCTGGTCCTCTCGTTTCTGCTCTTGTTTTCACTTCTGCCCCCTCAGATGACGGGGCACGCCTCCGCGCGTGGCATCTCAGGCTCCAGCGTGACTCGACCGTATCGCACCCGGGCCTGACAGCCTACGGCTGTGGGGAGCCCGCATGTCACCCACAGGGATGCACCAGCTGGCGGCCGGCATAGTGGGAGCGGCTGTGAGGCGGCCGGCTGGGTGGGTGGGCAGAGTTTGAGCCAGGGGGCCGTGCTCTGATGACGGAGCCGGCGCGTTGCTCTAGGTCGTGTGTCTACGGCTGCTTCGCACCACGCGACAGGCCCCTGTGGCAGAACGGAGTTTAGTCCGCGCTCTACGGCGGAGAGTAGACGCGTTGATGGCAAGCGCTCCCTTTTGCGGGTCTTCTTGTATCGCCGTTTTCTCGTGGTGATGGTGGTGATAGGCGGACCCCGTTGACGGTCCTATCGATTGTATAGCCCTTTGCCCATTACTTCCCTCTCTCTCCGATGCATGTACGCTGAGTAGCGTGCGCATATGTCTCTCGATGGAAGCGCGCATGTCGCTGCCGCTTCCTCCCCCCTTCCCCCCTTCCCCCCCTCTTGCGCTGCCTCGTCGGCGGCACTGCTTCTTTTGAGCGATACGGAGTCAATGGCAATCGTGCATGCTGAGCGTGTCGCTCATGTTGCACACGCACCGAAACGCCCTTCTTTCCTCATCTTGTTTTCCTTATTCTTCACCCTCCTACTCGTTTCGTATGCACATCCACGCACATCTTTGACACCGTGATGTTGCTGTCAGACGCGCGTGTACGTCTGTGTCTGTAGTATGGAGGGCTCTTTTTACCTGCGCTTGTTGTTCTCTCAATTTTATTTCCCCACGTTCATTTGAGGCAGTTACAATGGTGCGGTAAGAGTGGGCTGCTTGCGTCTGTGTCTGTGCGTCTGTCACCTCCCCCCCCCCGCCTATCTCTGCACCCTCTCTCTCCTGCCCCTTTCCCGCGCAGGCTGCCACGACGGTGCGCTCGCTCGAGTTCTGATTGCAGTGGCCTTCACAGGCACGACGATGAGGGGCACATGATTAGCGTCGTCGCAGTGCACTGGCGAGTGTCTGCGTTGACACATATAATCACCTGCCCCCGAGACACACAGAGATCCACTGGGTGTTTGGCAACGATGCCTTTCACAAGCGTGGAATAAAAGCACATGTTTGGGAGCGACTGCACGGTGGTAGCATGCTGCCTCGCCCTACCTACCCCACCCCCCCCGCTCCACAACGGAGGTGCACCTCTCAAGGTAGTTCCTCCCTAGTTGCTAGGATAGCAGCACCGTGTCTGCTCTTCCTCACGGACGGATGCACCCTCCCCTTCCACACGAACCTTCATCCGCCCGCCTCCCCCCTCGGTGGCATTCTCTTTCTTCCCCTCTTCTACCTATACTGAATGTTGTTCGTCGCTCACTCTCCTCGACCTCCGTGCTTGTGTACGCATGCCAGCGCATGTCTGGGCATTACCAATGCTGGTGAGTGTGTCACAACTGAAGTAGCCTGCACCACTACCACGGACAGCAACAGCATCAATCCACCCATTCATCCACTCGTCTGTCTCTCCACCGATCTGCCTCGCTCTACGTTACTTCCATTCATCCTTAGCCTGCCTGGGCCTTTCTAGCACTCGACCGCTGCTCACCCTGATACAGAAGAGTGGTCAAACTCGCGCATCGAAAGTGAGGCGGCACATGACAACAGTCGACTCGGGGCGGCAGCGCAACCCCGGGGTGCTGCAGGATGACGGCGAGAACAAGCTAGGCCAGTACTGGTCGCAGCTCAAGTACAAGGCGCTTGGCCTCGTGTCCGGTGAGCCGCTGCCTGACACGGCGCTCCTGACGGAGATGCCTCCGGAGCAGGGATACATGGAGGGGCTCTCTGAGATGACGGACCTCACCTACACGCAGCGCATCACCGGGTTCTTCATGATGATGGGTATGGGCATTCTCTTTATCCTCCTGAGCATGGTAATGTGGATGTGGCCGAAGAAGTTCAGCTTCTTCATGACATGTGGGAACATCTTCTGTCTGTGCTCCATCATGTTCCTCGCCGGGTGCGCGCAACAACTCCGCACGATGTTCGAGGCAAATAGGTTCGAGGCGGCGTGTCTGTATGTTATCTCCGTGTTTATGACGCTGCTGAGCGCACTGTGGCTCCAGTCTAGACTACTGTGTATTCTGTTCGCGGTGGCGCAGCTCGCGTCCATCTTGTGGTATGCACTGAGCTTCATCCCCTATGCCCGTCAGACCCTGAAGGTTGCACTCTCGTACGCTTCACTGATACTCGGCCCGGTGGTAAATGTCATCGCAAAGGGGGTCAGCAGCTGCCTCGGTGCCATTCTCGGCTGAGCTCCTTTTGGAAGGAATGAAGGATGGAGGAAAGGAGGAGGGAAGCCGAGACAGCACCAAAGAAGGCGGTATCCGCCCACGCACGCGCAGACGCCAGCCCCTCCCCCACTGCACAGGAGCTGCTATGCTATGATTGCTTGCTGCTTATAATACGACACCTCTTAGCTCCGTCCAGTCTCGCTGCCTCTCCGCCATCCTTCTCTTCAGGTTTGTGATGTGCCACTGATCGTAAGCTGCTGAGCCGCTACTGAGGTGCTCGTCTGTACATTGGTGCGCTGTTGACTGCTGCATTCGACTCCCTCCCTATTGGGCATACGCGAGCTGCTGTCGCGTTCCCTTCGCCTCGTCGGTCTTTCATTCCTATCGCCTTTGTGGCTGTGCGTTGTGTACTGTACAACGCTGCCAGGGGTTAAGATAACCCGTCTCTCGAACGTGCGAACACATGTGCTTGGAGAGAAGGGCGCTCCTCCCCGCATACGCACATGCACAGCTTCTCGCTGTCGCCACTGTCAGGGCAACTTGCCTAGGCGGCGTCTTCGCAGTCTCTAAACATGGCCACTGCGGTGCACACGTATGCTCCCCCCCCCCCATTCCCTCCCTCCCTCTCCTCCCTCTCACGTACGACTCATTCATCTACAGACCGCCAAAAACATCCGCACAGGCACAGGCGCACGTCCTGTTTCTCCTCTTAGCAGCGCATCTTACGCAGATGCTGAGCCGGTCGCTGAGGCTCCTTAGCAGCAAGGCGGCAGCCAGCACCGCAGCCCTGCCTGTCTACAACACAACGGAGGACGGTCCTGCCGACAGCAAGGTGTGGCGCCTGTTCTTCAAAGACGGCCTCACAGATGCAGTGGTGTCGGCGTGGCACGGCCTGCCCCTGTACCCTGGTACTGCTGCCGATCCGCGTGTCTTCACCTACGTGGCGGAGATCCCCAAGGGAACGCGTGCGAAGCTGGAGCTGAGTAAGGAAGAACCGCACAACCCCATCAAGCAGGACATTTTCAAGAGCAAGGAGGGGCAGCCGCTGCGGTACTTTCGGTATGGCAACATGCCCTTCAACTACGGTTTCCTGCCATGCACCTGGGAGGACCCGATGCACATCGACCCGCACACCAAGTGCATCGGGGACGGCGACCCTGTTGACGTCGTGCACCTAGGTCCACCCCACCGCGTCGGCACCTACGAGCCAGTGCGCATTCTCGGTGTGCTCGGGCTGATTGACCAGGGCGAGACCGACTGGAAAATCATCGTGGAGTCTGCGTCGGTGACAGCGGGCGAGGGCTACGGGACGTTGGCGAAGGTGCCACAGGAATTGCAAGCGACCATCATCGACTGGTTCGAGAACTACAAAGTACCGGACGGCAAGAAGAAGAATGAGTTTGCCTTTAGCAAGGAAATCAAGGACGCTGAGATGGCGCTTAGCATCGTTGCGCAGTGCGCTTCGCAGTACGACGCCTTGATGAAGGGGAAGTGCGCCAACCCGGGCTACTGGCTGCGTGAGGCGACGGGGTCTGGGTAGTGGATAAGGGGCGTATTGGCGAGAGGGAAGTGTTACAGGTACAACGAAGCGCTCAACAGAGACGGCGTAGCGAGTTGAAAGTGGAGAAGCAGGGACTGGCCACCACCAGCAGAAGGCGGGCCCGTGCCCAGTGTGCGTTGCAGGGGGGGGGGGCAAAACGAAAAGGAGTCGCCACCGCCCTACCTCGTCACCACTACCACCCTCCGGTGTCAGCACATGCAACCCTCACCCACGCCCTTTGACTTCATGACGAATGTTGTTTGTTTCGAGGCTCCCGTGTTGGTTTTCGTCTTGTATTTGCCCTTTTCATTTCTTGCTCTCGTCTCGCGTACACCACAGAGGCAAGAGGGAGAGGGAGAGGGGCACGGGTCAGCGCACGACAGGGCTGGAGGCGCAGAATTGGAGCCGCCGCCTCACTTCTCACTTGCCCTCCCCTCCCCTCCGTTTTTTGTACACCGCCACCGTCGTCTGCCTCCACCCAGCTGCCTCTACGCGCACACACTCGGACAAACGCACAGGCAAACATGCACTCGTAGCGGCGCAGACCACCTTGACCATTGAGCCAACGAACTCACCGTCAACGCTCCTCCTTCCCACCACCTGTCAACCCTGCATTCGCGGGCAACTCTGCGGCGTAGCGAGGCGGAGAGTCACTCGCTCTGTGAAGGGCGTTACCATTTCGGTTTTGGCGTGGGAGCTGTGCACTCTTCCCTGGCGCACATCCCCTCCGCCCTCTCTACTTCCCTCCAGTCACGCATCACCATCACTTTCTCGCACCTCGGCCTTGCCGCCTACCCCTTCTCTTCTCTCGCGCTGCAGTGAACTGTAGAGGACGTGTACTTTACTGTGTCGTATCAGTCCCTACCCCCCCCCACCCGCATCTGCCCACCCCCAATCCCCTCTCTCCCCTTACACGCATACAGCGCCCTCCTTGTGTGCGAGTGATTGCGCCCACGCGCATTAATTACGGGCCGTGTCTTATCCGTCGCAGTCTCTCGTCCCTCGCACGGTAGGCTGAGCCCCCTCCCTCCCCCCCCCAATCCCCGCGAAACCCGCACATGCAAACGTCTCCGTGCGCCAGACGCTCCTCCCTTCTCTTCTGCGAGCGTCATCGCCGACGACTTGAAGCTCAAAGTTGGTAAACACAAAGCTACAGAAAAGATGGTCAAGTCAGCAAAGGTCAACACGGCGATGCCAGGCAAGCTGGACACAACCGAGGCGGACAAGAAAACCCCCAAGTCCATCATCATCTACCGTGGCGAGGTAGGCGTTCACGTGCGCTCGCTGATGCAGGAGTGGCGCAACGTATTTCTCCCGTGGAGCAGTAAAAAGCTGCACGGCAAGAACAAGTCGCTGAAAGATTTCCTCGCAGTCGCGGCCACCTTCAGTGCCTCGCACCTGCAGCTGTTTACCGCCCCATCGCAGGGGACGTCGCTGCGCATCATGCGCTTCTTCAATGGCCCCACACTGTCGTTCCGCGTCTTGAGCTTCACCCTTCACAAGGAAATTGTCGCTAAGCAACGCCGTCCCGTATCGGTCGACCGGGCTGCGTGGGAGGTGGCGCCGATTGTCGTACTCAACAACTTCACACACCCCGACCTGGCGCACCACGCGGAGGTGCCGCTGCTGACGGCCACGTTCAAGGCGCTCTTTCCCTCACTGAATGTGCAGACGATTCAGAACTGCGAAATTCAGCGCGTCTGTCTTTTCCACTACGACCACGTCGAGCACGTTGTGGAGGTGCGGCACTACTACGTGAACGCACGCACCGTCGGTGTCACCAAGACAGTGAAGAAGCTCTTAGAAAGCCGCCGCCCCACCAAGCTCGGTACGCTGGAGAGCATCGATGATGTGCTAGACCAAGAGGACGCCTGGTCAGACACGGATGGTGAGGGAGAGGAAGTGCCGCTTGTGCAGCCCTTCCGCCAGCATCGAGAGCAGTGCCGCGTGAAGCTGCAGGAGATCGGCCCGCGCATGACGCTGCAGCTAAGCAAAGTGGAAAACGGCTTTGCCGGCGGCGAGGTCATCTACCACCGCACCGAGAAGAAGACGCTTCGCGAGGTGCAGGTGAACGCGTCGAAGGTGCGCGCACGCAAGACGGAGAAGGCGAAGCGACGCGCCCTACAGGATGAAAATGTGCAGCGCAAGCGCCAGCAGCGTGAAGATAAGCTCGAGCGCAAGCGCCAACGTCGCGAGGTGGCCGCGGTAGCGCAACAAGCGAACCCGTTCGAGGTAGCAGGTGGGGACAGTGACGGGTATGCTGCGGGAAACGAAGAATGAATGAGAAGATGCGCGCCAGCGTGACCAGAGCCAGCTCGGCATCCCCCTCCTCTCTCCGTCATCTATTCCCCAAACAGGGCACCTCTGTCCTTCAGCGCCTTCATCAGCGTTGCGGCCTTTCTCTCTTGCGTCTCCTTTGATAGCCCTATCGCTGATGCAGCGCAGGTCTCTGCCGAGTGTCCTACCCACACACGCACCTCTTTGTGTGCCGCTCTCATCTCCCTCTTCCCTAACTCCAGCGTCTGCCGCGTTTTGAAGGATGTAAGTCGGGTCGCGAGCGTGAAAACTGGAGGAGGTCAGTGGTATAGGCCCGGCATTTACAGCGTCCATGACGACCCCAATGCCACTCGTATGCATGTGAGTCATGGGTGTAAGTCCGTTAACAGCGAAGACGTGCTGACGACTTACGAGGAAAAGGGATGGTGGCGAAAGAGAGTTGGAAGGGAAGGACGGCGCTCTGGACGTGGGTACTTGTGGGACTTCTCTCGCCATTGGCACACGGGCTCACGCAGAGTGACTCTTTCCCCTCTCCCCCACGCTCTCCTCGTCTCGCTCCCGTCCGGCAAAATCGATTAACCTCCACGTGTGCCCGTGTTGAGTCTTCCTCCGTGTTCTCTTGGCATCTCTCCTAAGTCGAATGACTAAAAAGATGCGTGTGTAGACGCCCATGCAGTTCACCGCAGACACAGTGAAAGTGAGGGGGCAATGGAAAGGTCTAAGCTGGCGCGTAACAACTTGCAAGAGGCCCGACAGCATTTCACCAATTTGGTGCTTGCTCGCCTCGAGTGTACGATGACGCTTCGAACCCCCACCCCGGCGTACAGATGCGATGGGCGCATACCACGCAGATAGAGGAAGCCGCTGTTTTTTCTAGCTCCCATTCTGGGTGTGGGTGTGTATGTGGCTCCTTTGCTCTCCCCCCTCACCGTCCCTTCTTCCCCTTCGTCCACACCACATTCTCGCCTTTTTGCTTATTTCGTCCCTCTCTTCTCTCAAGTACACAAACTCGCACGCTCATGCCACTTGCTGAAGAGTACGTAGTCATCGCTACCTGGGCGACATTACCTACGCATAGATACGACGATGGCGGGCCTTGAATAATGAGTGCCGCCGACTACCTGCCGCTCCTGCCCTCCCCTCTAGCCCCCTTCGCTCCTTTCGACACTAGCAGGGGCGAGTGGGCCAGCCCTGGCGAAGAGAACCAAAAGTTGTTATCGTTTGCTTCCCTTGTGTTTATCCTTTGTGAGCATGTGCCCTGGGACACGAGCGATGCGGCAGGATCGAGGGGGGCGATCGAGTTCTCGCTATGAGCTGTGAGCATTAACGCTCTTCTGCCTGCCAGTGCCGCTGTTCGTCGCCATGCTCTTGGAGAAGGGGCCGCGACGGTTCACTGCAGTCCCTTCTCCCTCTCGCTATGCCCGCTGTCCGTGTCTGCAGAGTACGACCCGCCCATCCAACCCCCCTCCTGTCTCCGCCAAGTGAGGCAGGGCGGCTCTGCACTCTCGCGAGTTTAACAGGCACACACACGCAGCGTATACGCGTAACGGTGCTCTGGTATGAAGAACGCGCTCTATTCCTGGTGGTGTGGCATCGGTGTGGGCTGCAGGAGCGCCATACATAGCCCAGAAGTCGGATCGATTGAGCCGAACATGCGGACTTGCACATGGCCTCGGTGTAACCCTCTCGCTCTCTCTTCTTCCACCATCTTTCTCTCCTCTCTCATGCTGGCGAAGGAGCGGAAGTATTCGCCAGCATACACACTCGCCCAGTCGGATAAGCACTCAGACCTGTGCACATCTACGCCCACAACGATAAATAAGGAAACAAGGCGTGTGCGTCTGTGCACGGGGTGTGTAGGGACGCCGGTTCATGCCTCCGGCTGACTGGTGGTGGTCTCTGCAGAAAAGGGCCTTCGGAGCTTCTCCCTGCCACAGGCGATTACACACTCGCCAACGCAGTCGACCCCAATTGAAGCACGTTCGATTGAGCTGGTGCTTACGTATGTATGTGCGTGTGTGTGTGTGTGCGTGTGCGCCTCCGCTCGTGACTCAGGGCTGACAGACCACCAACTTCCAACGAGCGATTTCCTCCTCTGTCCTCGGTGGCTGAGGAAATGCTGGCCGACATCGTCAAGTACGCGCGGTGGCTCTGGGATGCTGTGCTGCTCCCGTATGTCATCACCTCCATATCAAGTCTTGCCTCAGATGGCTGGGAGTCCGTCACCCACCTGAAGGAGAGTGTCGTCGTGCTCTTGTACTTCTTATGCGGTTGCAGCCACCGCACCTTCCCGTTGTCGCGGTCAGCCGTGGAAGCGCAGCGATCGGCGACCGCCGTCGCTGCAGCAGCAGGAGCGAGTAAGGCGAGCGTCGCTAAATCGGCGACTACAACTCCTCGCATGACGCAGCGGAGCTACAACTCCGTTAGCGAGGGGGAGGAAAACGACACTGACAGCGAGGCGGACGTGAAGCAGGGGCAGCAGGCAAACCTCTCCATGGGCGCCACAGCAGCAACAGGAGAACCCACAGCGTCGGAGCGGTGCGTCGACGAGGGCGACGGCGACGGCGTCGATGATGGGCCACCACTCATTCAGCGCCGTCTGCTGTTCGGCAAGAAGGGTGAAGTAGAGGGGTGGATGTCGGCCGTGCGTAGTCGCCTCCTCGTCCCACCACATCACCCGCTGTTCACCTCACGCAGTTTACACCAGCTCGTGAGCATCGTGGTCGGCCCCATCCAGCAGCCAACAGTGTCGACGATGCCGACACGTCACCCGGAGCCGCAGTGGCCGCCGCACTTCTTATGTGCCAGCAACAGTGGATGTGGCGGAGGTATCGGCAGCAGGAGCGTCCAGGGAGACCCATCGACGGACGATAACAGCAGCTCCAACTCGAGCATTACGCCTCAAACGCTGCGGCAGCGCACGAACGCGGCCGCAGCGGCGCCACGATGCCGTCAGGCCTCCTCAGTTGTCTATAAGCGTGTGAGCAGCCGCAACCTGGACTTCTCGAGCTCGGGCGTCCCGCCACACCTCATAGCGAGCATCACGGCCCACCATGTGCTGAGCTACCCAGCTACACGTCAGAAGGTGCTGGTCATGGACCTCGACGAGACTCTGTGCCACGTCTCCACCACCACGGCGAACATGGAGGGCCCACCGACATTCTCTGAGGTCATCCCGACCGCCTCGGGAGCGGAGCTCTTTCACGTGTGGGAGCGGCCGTACACTCGCCTTTTTCTTTCCACAGCCGCGAAGCTATTTAACCTTGTCCTGTTCACCTCCGCGTCGAAGCCGTACGCCGACACGATCCTGCAGCGCATCGACCCAGACCACCTCTTGAAGTATCGCTACTACCGGCAGGACTGCCGGCTTGTCCCGCGGGGGCTGCTGCGCAAAATGTGCGCGGCCGCAGGCATACGCGGATTACCGCTGGCGGCGGGCGGTGGGGGAAACAGCGGCGGCGTTACACGCGGCTCCAGCGATCGCTGCCGTGGCGGCGGCGGCGGCAACAGCAGCGCTAGGCCGGCGGGTAGCCTCTCCTCAGCCGGGGGCATGGACAACCGCAGAAGCGTTTCTACGACCAATAGCGATAATGATGTCAACAGGAGCGGTGGCGACTGTGGGGGGTCCACGCGTGGCGGGGGTAACACGCTTCCTTCTGAAGCCGAGGGATCACTGCGGGGTAGCGGTGGGACAGCGATCCACGATCACACATTGACGGCATCGCCGTTTGTTGGCCCATCTCCCAACCGTGGCGGCGTTGACACGGGCCTCCCCGCTATCGAGAAGGCGGCAATGAACGAGCACACCAAGGTGCCGGTGAAGGACCTGCGGCTGCTCAAGGTGCCGCCGGAGCTGCTTGTCATGATCGACAACTCGGAGGAGTGCACACTCGTCAACCCGGAGAACGCATTGGTGGTGTCGCCGTACATCCCGGCGCTGTCAAAAATCGCCCCACCGGCACGCGAGATGACGCGGCGACGGGGCACTCGCGGTCGTGACGAGCGCAGTGTCGGGGGTGGCGCCGCGGCGGTGCAACCTCAGAGCAAACTGAAGACCAGCGACGATGCTGCGGGCGATACGTCAGAGGGAGGCATCGCTACCGACGCATCGTCAAATATAAATGACGGCGGTGCCGGTCGTTTGCAGGCCGCTGACGACGATGATGTCGCAGGCGGAACCTCGGATGACTCCATCATGGGTGACGACATCCCCACCAACGACGTCCCTGAAGACGACGAGGATGAAGTGCTTCTTGCGCTGCTGTCACTGCTGGAATGCCTGTTGGTGGTTCCCGACGTGCGGTCTATCCTGCGGCACGGCAAGCTCTACTAGGCGTGCTGTTAGTTCTATGAGTGTGTCAGTGAAATTACTGGTGTTCGATGCGCACATGCCTGCCGAGTACTTCCCTTATCTCCTCTCGTCTTGTGTCGTCTCTTCTTGCACGGGCATGCGCATTGCTCAAGCCACTTGCCGGCTTGTATTGATTCGCTCAAGTTTTTCTGCTATCTCGCACTCGGCGGATGCACTGCCCTCAACCTCCTTCCCTTTCATCACGCCATCCTCATCCATGAAGCACCAGCTTCAATTCCTACCGCCGTCAATCACCTCCTCCTCCCCCTCCCTCTCTCCCGTCACTGACATCACTGTCTACGTGGTGTCTTCTGCTGCCATTGTGCTGCACGGCTTCTCCAAGAAGCTCTGAGCAGGTGCGCACCCACCCACACACACACACACACACCCTCACACAGACACACGGAGTTGCTCGATAAGACGCAGCACGTCGTTCACCTTGCGCGCCGTCACGGCGGCACAGTCAGCCGATTACTGGGTAGCAAACGATAAAAGACGCGAAAGGCCGTGGACTGACCCTACACCTAAGCCTCCACCACCTACCGCACAGACACACGTGCAAGCTCAGACTTCACAGACAGGAACGGAGAGCACTGCCGACGCGTGCCGGTGTGGGTGTGTACTGCCTCCAGTGACCGTAGACGATGCCCTCCCGAATGTACGCGTGGCTCTCTCAGTGCCCCTTGTCGTCGGCATCGCCAATCCTGGTGCGTCGCGTGTCGCTCGTGTCACGTGGGGCCGTCGCCGCCACTCAGAGTGCCTCTGCTGGCAACAACGCAGCAACCGTAGTGGCGCTGACGAGTTTTTGTGTGCCACTCTCCACCCCTACGCGGCCGTACACGCATGTTGGCGGGCTGAGGACGTCAAGTGTGGCGCTGGCAGCGTCTGTGGGAAAGAGAAGAGAGAGGCAGAGGCGGCCTGTCACCGGTGATGGCGTACCGGCAGTGACAGTGAAGAAGCCAAGGAAGCCGCGGGCACCTCAGCGGGAGGGCGCGGCAACCCCACCTGCAACCGCTCGAGTTGTGCGTGTCGTGTGCCTCGGCGATGCTGTGCAAGAGTGGGTGACGCTCCGGTCCCGGTGTCGCTGGCAGCGGCGCCACTTGGCCACCACCGGAGAGGCCTCCTCAACAGCAAGTGAAACAGCATCGGAGCGGTGCACGATGGCAGGTAACGCCGTAGGCACGGGCCGCGGGGGTAGCTCAGCCTCCATGGGTGGAGGTGGCGCGCTGCCGGCGGCGGTGAACGTGGCTGAACGCACGCAGCTGCTATCGGCTCTCGCGAACGAGCCGAGCACCTATCCGCAGCTGTACACCATGTTCTACCCGCGAGGGCACGCAAACGTCGGTAACGTTCTTCGACCCGGCCTCTCCTCGCCCGCAGCGGTGGCGGAGACGCAGTGGTGCATAGAGGGCACGCCAGCGTTGGTGGGCAGCGAGACCGTGGCGATTGAACTGCTCACGCTGCTGCACGTCCACCACCAGGTGATGCGCCAGCTAAGCGACGTCACCGAGCTCCACGACGCGGCATGGTCGGCATACCTGTCAGCACTGCAGGCCAAACTTGAAGCGGGTATGGGGGAACCGACGCGGGAGCACCACACCTCCGTGGCGCTGGTCTTGCGTACACTCATGGATGTGCATCGAGGGCAGCTTGACAAGAGGACGCCCATCACGTTGAGTCAACCCTTGAGTAAGGAAAAACAGCTTCAGAACCAAGAAGAAGTCGCCGTCAGCAGGCGTGTGCTGGAGGTGCTCACACGGCTGATACCACCAACGCACGCGCTCGTCCGGCAGCTTGATAGGGCGGCTGGTGATGAGATGGACAAGCCGCCAATGCCGTCATCAGTGGACAGTACGTATGGCGCTGCAACCGCCTTGCTTCTGACGGCTGCTGTCAGTGCGGTGGCTGTGGAGGCCGCCGCTGCGCTGTCGTACTCAACGTCGGTAGCGGCATCTGCTGGAGTTTCTCCCATGGACGCGGCCCTCGTGAGTGAGTGGACAACGTGGCGCGACGATGCGCATGGCAAACTCGCGTCACACCTTCGAGGCCTCGAGGCATCCGTCCACAACAGCAGCCTTGACAGGGTGGCGGTGGTGTTTCTGGACATACTGTGCTGCCTGCGGTGGATCGAGGAGCTCGGCGTTGTTCTCCCGCCGGCAATGGGAAGTGCGGTTGAGGAGTCGTGCCAACGAATCCTGCTTCAGGCATGTCGGTGCGCAGAAACCGCCAAGGGTGCGGAGCTATTCGAGCGTGTCTGCACATCAGCGGTGGCCGCGGAGCTTCGCCGACTTTCGCCGGAGCGCACCGCTTACGCGCAGGTCATTACGGATGTGTCCACCGTTGCCACCGCTTACCTCCGGCAGCGACCGCAGCGTGTGCCGCAGTTGATGGAGCGCCTGGAGACAGAGCACCTTAATTCGCTAGCGAAAGGCGGTGCTCATCACATACCGCCTGCGCGCCCGTCACTGCACAGTTCACTGACGGAGCTGCTGTACGCGATGCTGTGCGCTGGCTTCCCACCAGAGTCGCTACTCACCAGCAGTCTCTGCGTCTCGTTGCCGCCGCGTGATGTCATCGACATTGTGCGGATAGTAAATCGCTTCTCCGCATCGTGCGCAGCCGCACCTCTGCCAGTCCGCACGCGCGCGGTGCTCGTGGATCAGGTGGCAGGGATGCTGGCGCAGTGCAACAAGGACAGCTACCGCGTTGTATTAAGCTCCACCGACAAACTTGAGGAGGAAGACGACGCAGCGCCGGCAGAAACATGGGCAGCAGCAGCAGCAGGAAAGGATAGCGCGCATCAAGGCACTACCACCAAAACTTTCAACCTAATGCAGCGCATGGCGGCGGGGGCGGCTGGCGCGGCGGCGCTGCCTAGTGCGTCTGTCGTGCTGTCTGCAACTGCGATGCTGAGTCCGCAGTCGCAGGCGGCTGCCGCGGCCCGACAGCGCCGCGAACTGAAGAATAGCAGACGAAACAAGCAGCAAGCGGCCTTGGGCGCCACAGACGGCAACGGGGTACTGGGTGTCAATGGTGAGGAACGTGCGACGGCCTCGGCGATACTTACGCCAGCGCTGTACCGGCTGCAGGTGAATCATCTTCTCTTCGTTGGTCTGGAGGCGCTAGTTGAGTGCCTTCTCCGTGGCGATGCCGCCGCTGTCGAGACGCTCACGCAGGCGTTACTGCCGCTGCTGCAGCGTGAGGGGCGGGAGGCGGCGCTGGCAGATGCGCTCGAGGCCATCTGGCAGGGCTTCCGCTCTCGTCTGACTGAGATGGGCTGCGATGACGTGAGCGACCTCGCCAGTGGAAGCCTGCGCACTCCCGCCTCAGCAGCCACTGCTGCAGGACGTAGCGGTCGACCCCCTGTACTTCCCGTAGCCCTCTCGGAAGATGTCGAGAAGGCCCTGGCGCTGTTGCCGGCGCTCTTCCTGCCGCGCCTCACAGAGTCAGCGGTGAAGCTGCTGGGGTCAGACCTGCTGCACACCGGCTCTGGAGGCGGTTCCGGCATGAGCAAGAGAAGTGGGTCCCTCAACCATGGCACAGTCGGGAGCCGCCATCACTTGCCTGCCGCCGCCGCGGTGCCGATGTCAGTGGAAGAACTCACGGAGGTGGCGTTGCGGCTGAGTACGGCAGCTATTCTGTGCGGCATGCCAGCCGACACCGTCGCCCAGCTCACGGCTCTGCACAATACTCTGAACAAGTCGCACGGCAAGGCTGCCGGTTCCGGCGCTGGTGATGGGAACCAGGATGACGCAGCAGCCGCGGTCACATGGGCGTTTGCAGTTGTGGAGCGGCTGGAGCAATTTCTCTCGCAGCTGTCGCGACAG
The DNA here is from genome assembly GCF_000755165.1 of Leishmania panamensis. NCBI lineage: Eukaryota > Euglenozoa > Kinetoplastea > Trypanosomatida > Trypanosomatidae > Leishmania > Leishmania panamensis. The sequence goes on along the minus strand of NC_025876.1, from coordinate 358,168 downwards.
TCACACGGCTTGACGCGGCATCCGCACTCCGCCCACGCGCGCAACAGCGGCCTCGCCGTGTATCAGCTGCTGGCCGTCTACATTACCTCCACGACAGCCGTCGCGAACAGCATGACCCAGTCCAGCAAATCCTCCCTCGCATCCGCCAGTACAACACAGAAGCGGTATCGGCACTACCTGCTGACGGTGGTGCATCTGCTGTACCGCCTACGGACCGAGTACACGGTGATAGTGGAGCCGGCGGCGCTGCGCATATTCCGCACAGACGTATTCGACCCCGCGCTGACAGCCGTCATGTGCGCCCCGTCCGCACCTTCAGCGCCGCCCCACCGTGTCAATGTAACGCCAGCACTGCAGATGCCTCTCACGACACTGACCGAAGTGATGGTGGTCATGTGCGTCGCGGATAGCGTCCAGCACGTCTCCCCTGCCTTAGTGCGCGGCATTGTGGCGGCGGTGGAGCAGCACCTGAAGGCGCGGGCCACAGCACTGCAAACCCCTGAGAAGAGCCCCCGTGGGGCGTCGACTGCGAATCCTGCTGACGTTGCGGACACCGCGACTGGCGTGCTGGCAACGCAGCTGCTCTGTGCTGCTGCCACATTGTGCCTCCGCGCTGATGACACCCTCACCTCGATGTTACTGCAGCTGCTGGACCTGCTGAGCCCGCTGCTTACCACGTCGCAGACCATGACGGTGCTGCAGCGCCTGCACGCGACTGGCGCACCGCTGCCGGCAACGCCGGTGCGGCGGCTCATCAAGCGTCTCGTTGTGGCGCTGCGCCAGGACTTGCATGCTGCGACGGAGTCTGGCGGCGGCGCGACAACCACAACACAGCGTGCGACGACGATGACGCAGCGTATTACCATTCTGCACACCCTCAGCGCTGTGCAGCGGACCGCTGAGGCGGCCGTCGACGACGGTGACGCAGCGTCGCTCCTGCAGCTTCTACGCACCGTCCCGTACGGGCCACTGCTCCATTCCTTGCTGCAGCCACAGGAGCTCGCGCAGCGGCGCTACACGGTGGGCGAGTGTGGCGCGCTTGTCGAGGTCGTCGCACACCTCACCGCTGGCGAGGCTGATGCGGACAAGGTCAGCGGCTTACAGCGTGGCCCCACAGGAGGCGCTGATGGAGCAATGACGGAGGCGCAGGCGATGGCCTCGGACGAGCCGCGGCAATCGCCGAGAGGAGCAAAGGCGGAGCACACGGCCTCCGTGACGGCGCGCTGGACGGCGTCTGAGGCGGAGGCGATGCGGTTGCTGCCGCGAACCCTCGCCGTCTACGTACTACAGGCGGTGCAGCGGCCGTACGATGTTCACGACATTCCGCTGCTGCTGCGCGGCTACGCGGCGCTGTCAGGGGAGAGTCGACTACAGCAGCAGGTGCTGTCTGGCTTCATATCACGCACAATACGAGCTGCCCCGTTGCTGACGCCGGATGAGATCGTGCTGTGTGTTGAGGCCTACTGCGCGGGCAGCGTATACCATCAACAGCTCTACGGCATCCTGCTTGGTCGAGTCGCTGACATGGAGCGCAAGTTCTCGCTGGAGCTCTCGGTGCGCCTGCTGCGGTGCAGCATGCAGGCCGAGAATTTGAGTGTCCGCACCGCATGTGTGACGGCGGTGCAGCCGATCTTCTCTGCGCAGGTGCGCGGGCTGCTGCAGAACGACCCGCACATGCTCGTATCGGTCGCCTCCACTGCCCTGGCCATCCTCCACTGCCTACGGGACTGTTTCCCGAACGACGACATCGGCGCTGCTGTGCTCGCCAACATTGCACGCTACCACCACGATGCGAGCCTGTCAGTGGTAAAGGCCGCCTTAGAGCTGACGGAACGACGCGGCTCGACGGACTACGACGTCGTGCACATCCTCGCCCGACACTGCACGGAGCGGGTGCTGCCTACCTGCTCCCCCGCGGAGCTGGCAAATGTGTCATACCTGCTGATCGCGTGCGGACTGCGCACGGCGGCAGTTATGGAGGCAACATACAGGCGGCTCATCGAGGTGGTACATTCAATGCAAGCGCACAGTCTCACTCGGCTGGCGCAAGGACTGCTGCGCGCCTCTGTGGAAGTCGACACGACGGTCATGGAGGAAGTATGCAAGCGTATTGTTGTGCTGGCAGGAGACAGCGCCATGGAGAACAGCGGTGATGCTGCCGTCGCTGTCCCTCTCACCATGCGGCAGGTGTGTGTGCTGCTTCAGCTGCTGCGCAGCGTTGCGAGTCGCGTCACGCTCACCGCCATGACGACGGTGAACGCCCTTCTCTCGTATGTGCAGCGCGCTGTGGTGCAGGAGCGGGGCGATGGCAGGCCAAAGCTAGCACAAGGCAGCGCGACGGAGGAATCCCTCAAGGGTGGCCAGCCGCTGTCGTATCATCCACCGCGGCTTCTGGGAGTAATGACTCTACGCGAGGTGGAGGCCGTCCTCCGCTGCTGCATCGATCTCGCGAGTAAGCCGAAGGAGTTCCAGAGACTCACCCGCAGCCTCGCCGACTACACGGCGTACGTCATGGCGCAGGACTCCCCTTCGCTTGCTACGCCTGGGGGAGGCAGCGATGGCCGCCTCCCGAACTCCACGGCTGACCGCCTGCCCAACGACACACTGTTGTCGACCTCCTCGACATCTGCGCGATCCATGGGCGCCTCTCTCCCCTCCGCTACGCCTGCATGGCAAACGGACCTGATCCTCTTGGTCGACCTCAGCAGTCTCCTCATCCGCCTTGGCGAGGTCGCCCACCCGGTCGTTCAGCAGCTCTTCGAGCGACTGTACGATCGCCGCAGCACCCTGCTCCAGCGCGCACTGCTTGTTAAGACGACGAAGCAATCGCTGGAGACTGTTGGACGTGACGTGCACCCAGCGCTGTACAAGCTCGTCGTCGATGGAGAGCTGCTGTGACGTGGCAGCAGCAGCAGTTATTGTTGTCAAGCCCTCCTCCCGCCCCCGTCCATGCGCGACTCCCCTCTTTGTCATGTCCCCTCGTTACTTGCGAACGTGGCTGCTGCACCTCTGTCGGTCTGTTGTAACGTAAGCTCACAGAGTGGCCCATTCATGCGTGCACGTGCGCGTGGATCGTCTATGGTTTTTGTTCTCTATTCTCTCTCACAGATGCCCCAGTCCACTGGCATGGCCATCGCCGTCAGTCATCGCGTAGTTGGGCCAGTGCTCACTACAAGAACTGATGAGCAGCGGGTAGCGTCCTTCCCCGTGCTGCGGCACAGCAATCTGCGTTTCTATGTGTGTGTGTGGACGCGTCATCGCCCCACGTGCGTATGGGTGTGGAAAGAGGAAGAGACGCAGGTGAGTAGCAACCCCTCACCGCCTCAAGCCGTCCTCAACTATCCTCTCTCCGCTGACTCTCTGCCTCTCTTTCCTCCACGGCTTTCCTTCACTCTTCAGCCTGTACCTTCCTGGGGTAACAGTCGTGGCAGACGACAACGCAGCAACGGCGGTGGCGAACATCATCGAGAGCAACACTCGAAGGCGCATCCACTGAACATTTGTGTCGTCCTGCGCTGCGTCGGCATGGCCTCCCCCCTCTCACCTCCCGCCACCCACACCACCACCGTTACGACTCATCTCGCCTATACACACTCTCCCTTTCGTCTCCATAAAAGCGGCCACGTGTACGCGCACAGCCGGCCCAGAGACGCATAGACGCGGGCTGATTGCCATCGGCCTCACTTATCCCTCCCCCGCATGTCAGCGCACGCCGAGTTCGCCGAGCGACTAGAGGCGCTCTTCATTACGGAGCTGCGGCGCCAAGGCGTCGCCGACACGGAGGGCTGGGCAGCAAAGCTCAACACCTACTGCAGCTACGTGCCAGCGACCTCTGCCGATGACCGAAGCCGTGGCGCTGGTGACCAGCAAAGGACGTCGCCGTCGATTGTGCTGGTGATCGACATGACCAACCTGGAGGTGGGCGACAAGCCTGTCGTGGCGCTTTGCGAGGCCCTTCTCAGAATGGAGGGCCCGTCGTTGCGAGGACGCTACGCCAACGTGAGTGAGTGGCAGGTGCTCTGGCGGAGGTGTGGTCTAACAGACCGCGCTCTGCGTCATATCGAGCTGCTTCTGCTGGGGTGCCAACGGCTCACACTGTTGGACGTGTCAGCAAACACCTTATCACCGGCGGGGCAGGCGAGTCTGCTGCACGCTGCCGCGGAGGTGCCGTGTGACGTGGTGATCGCTGAGGATGCGCGTGCCACGCACAGCGGCAGTCGGACACGCGAGGCCAGCGTCCCGTCTTCCTCGCTGTGCACCTCCCACCCACCCGAACTCGTCGAGCACCAGCCCCAGAACCAGGCGAGCCGCCATCACCGGCGCAGTGGCGGTGACGTTGATGAGGCCAGAGATGCCAGCGTCGCAAGTCGTGGAGCGAGCCAACAGCAGCACCGCAGTGGAATGCGGCAACAGACCACGCCTCCGTCGGGACACGCAGCGGCTGCGGAGCCCCTGCGCCAGCGTTCATCGTCTTTCAGCGGAGCCTCCGCCTCCGCCTCACCATCGCTGCGCAGCTACGCAAGCGGCAGTGCCGAAGCTCTGCAGAAGCGCCGTGAGGAGCTGTTTGGTCGTTTCACCACCGCCACGCAACCATCAGCAGCGATAGACCCGGCCGAATCCGCCGCCTCCGCGAGGGATGCGCCAGCGCCGGTGGGAGGTGGGGACACCCAAAAAGGCGGCAGCGGCGGCATCACTGCGGCAAACAATGATGTAGTCGAATTCGAGGCAGCGAAGGCGACGACGGAGGACTCCCCGGCGCGGCCTTCCCCTGCGGCGGCCCAGCAGCCACATCTGGAGTGGCGGCCTGGAGAAGAGCGCACCAGCGGAAACGTCAGCCACTCGCCGTTTGTGGCTGCCCCGGACCCTAAAGAGAGAAAGCCGCCCCCGCCTACCCATCGCACACGCGGCATGAAGGCGGCGAATACGCCGGCCATGACTGCCGCTGCATCACGGGAGCCCTTCGCGGACCGCAACGACCAGATCGACCTGACCGCGAACCTCAACCCGGCTCTGGACTGCGCCCTGGACCTCTCTGCACTCATGACCCGCGATGGCGCGCTGCGTCAGGTGCGCATGTTCGGAGGGGCTCGATCCGTGTGGGATGTCCTAGAGGCTTACGAGCGTGCCGCAGAACAGCAGATGCACGGATCCGTATCGCACGGCGGAGAGGCCTGCGTGGATGCAGCGACGAGAGCGAAGTTACCGTCTGCACTGCTGGGCGGGGCAACGTACAGCGTTATCACAGTCCTCAACCTCAGTCGAAACCACCTTACCACCCTCTGCGCGCTGCCGGCAGCACTGCTACGCCTCGACGTCAGCGTCAACGACCTGACAGAGCTGAGCGGGGTGCAAAATTGTAAGATGCTGACCGTTCTGAACGCGCGCCGCAACCGCCTGCGCGCCATCCGCGGGCTGGAGAAGAACCGCAGCATCGCACATCTGTTCCTGGGCCACAACGGCATCACTGCAGTCGAGGGTGTCGCCCACCTCGTACTCCTCGAGACGCTCGACCTCACGTTCAACGAGCTACGCACGCAGGCGTCGCTCCGGATGTTGTCGCTGTGCTCAGCCCTGCGACACCTGCTGCTACGCGGAAACCCTATCATAGAATCGGGCAAGCCGGGCTTCATGGCCGTGCTGCGCAACCTGTGCCCCACCCTGCTCGTGGTGGATGAATACCGGATGGTGAACTCGTGTCTGGCAGACAGGGCCCTTGCCCAGCGCAACTGGGGTCGACAGCCAAACATGATTGACAACACGCAGCCGTACGCGCGAACAGAGACGCTTCGTGGCGTCAACAGTGTCGGTGCATCGTCGTCGCTGCTTTCGCACACGGCCATCACCGGTGGCAGTCCCTCTGCTGACGGCTCCACCATGTCCTCGGTCGCCTTCACGTCGTCGAGACGGCGGGAGGGCAGTCGGCCGGCACCGTTCGCCGTCGGTGATGACGACGTTGCGGACGAGCGGTCGATGAACCTCCTGCACATGCTAACGCGCGGGGTATCGGCGCCCACTGGTTACGGCGACTCTGTACGCAGCCAACACGCAGCCCAGCAACTGGCGCAGACGCGGAGGGAGAAGGAGGCGCAGGCGCAGATGGAGCGGGAGCGGCGACTAACCGCCAATGGACGGCAGCTACGAGGGGTAGTTGTGAAGCAGCTGGCCGAGGAGTCGCGCAAGTACCTCGAGGACACCATCGTGCGCCGCATGACAACCGCGCAGCAGCAACAGCCGCAAGGGAGCCACAGCACGCTGCCCAGCGCTGGCGGCAGTGGCATTGACGCCGCAGGTGCCCCCACGAGCGATTTGATGGCTCGCCGTGCCTCAGTGGAGCTCAACGCGTACGGTGGCGTGGCACACCCGGAGCTGATGGATAATCCGCTGGCAGACGTGGTGGTCTACACTGCTGCCTTGCCAGAGAAGCGACAACGCGCGACGATGGAAGGCAACACGCGAGACAAGACGGATGCCGAACTCCTTCGCCGATATAAGCCACGTTCAGCGCAGCTGCGACGTGACCCATCAGCGAATCAACCGCAGTCATTGGCCATGAAAGCCTCGGCGGGGGCACCATCCCGGAGGCACCCGCAGGTGCCACAGCGACGTGCTGTGAGTGCTGGTCACGCGCCAAGCCCGGCCGCCCACGGTGGTGGTGCTCGTCACAGCTCGGCCGGGACGACTCGCAGACAGTCGGCACGACGAGCGCACCGTGACGACGATGACGCTGCGCTGGCGACGCTTTACGCAGGCGACGCCAGCGAGCCCCTCCCAGGAGGAACCGCGCGAAGCGGCAGTGGCTCTTATGCAGCGCTGCACGTCGCAGAGCAGAGTCAGTTGCGTTCCCTGGGAGACGCGGAGCTCGAGTGCTCACCCATCTCCAAGGATCCACAAGCACGGCTGGTGAGGTCGTTGAACACTACCGCATCCATCCTCCACGATAGCAGCCACCTCCACCGTATGAGCGACCCGCCGAACTCCGCTCACCTTCGATCGCCATCGCCAACAACGCAGAGGCGTCCAAGCCCTACCGCACAGGCGCGCCGTCATCCCACACCGCAGAACTACAGAGATCCAGCAGAGGTGGAGGTAACGGCTATCTACCCAAGCAGCCACAGTCAAAGATGCTCCTTGCCCGGGGGAGGCGGCGATACGCAGAAGGCACAGCTACAGCACTATAAACGCACACCATCGCGCGCGAATGCCCCTGCGTCGAAGTCGTCGAGTCAGTCAAGGTCTACCTCCGCCTCGGCAGCCGCATCGCGCGTTGCCCGCAGTGACAGCGTTGGTGGCAGAGAGGTCCAGTGCAGTGCCGCTGGACCGTCGGTGGTATCGTCCGTGGGGACCAGCGACCCCGTCTTGCGACCAATACACATTGATGACGCTCAACGTGCGCGCGTCAAAGTGTGGACGCAGCAACTCCGCGACGACACGGACGCGCTGCAGGACGCGCTGCAGACCCTCGTTGACCTCCTCGGGGCGCAGCGACAGCCACACATGTCCGTGCCCGAGTCGAGCCGCGAGCTGCCGCCGACGTACCTGCAGGAGCGGCAGCGGTGTATTCAGATCATTCAGGAAAGCGGCATGCTGCAGGACACATATGTGCCGATGGACGTCATCGTCTACTACGGCTTCAGCAAGGCTGAGCTCGAAGGTGAGAAAGATCGAAGCGCGCAGGTTGTCACTCGCTGTGGCGGAAGCACGGAGGCCGACGAGCGGGCCTGGGCACGCGAGGTGGCAGAGCGCTCCGATGTGCTGCGGCAGTTACACCTCATGGGGGACGCGAAGACGTGTCTGCGATACGTGGCGTTGCTCGTCAGCGACGGCCGTGAAAAGTTACTACAGCAGTACGTGGATCAGTTGAGAGAAGGTCTGCGTGGTGCCTAGCGCCGTGACTGTCGTAGCCCTCCCCCTCCCCACGGCCACTATGACTGCTCCGCTCCCACCGCCAAGCACTCCCATCAGTGTCCAGCGAGACATAGAGGCGCACGCACATGCATACCGGCATCGGATCCCCGTGCTTACAGCTGAAGACATACACACGCCCCCCATAGATATCTGCGCACCAGGCAACAAACAGACAAGGGCAGCAAAGCCGTACAGCATGACTGAGGTGGCGATTGGTCTGCTCACACGAGCATGGGTAACCGTGCGGATCGTTGCCGCATCAGCCTCGTGTGATTCTGCTCCTCTTCACTGATTCCCCTCTCTCCTCGGCAGCCACGTGCGCGTGGTGCGGTGGGGGAGGGGGAATCTCGATTGAAAAGTGGTGGGACCCATCAAAGCCCATAGCAGTGTTGGAGGCGGCGAGGCTGCCGAGTCCCGTCTGTCAGCTGTCTCCACCAGCAACAAGAGCGCCACGCAGAAACGCACACGCCGACATCATGGAACACAGTCATGCTGCTCTTTCACCCTGGCTCTCCCCGCCTCCCTCCCCTCCCTCCCCCTCTCTCCCCAGTCTACCGGGCACTAACACATCCACAGCCGAGAGCGCCCGCTGCACATGTGCTCCCATCGAACCTCACTTGACTAGGAGAGACCCCACGCGCTTGAGGCACACAAAAAGACACGCACTCGACTCGCTCTCTCACTGGCATCGTGGTGGAGAGGAGCGAGTGTCCCCATGAAGAGGAGCAGATCACCCGTCTCCTCCCCACCAAGCGAGTACCCACCGTCCCCCACCGATGGCGTGTACGGCACGACAGGCGCCTCTACTGCCACGGCAGCAGCAGCAGCAGCAGCAGCGACAAACCCTCTCTCCCGCCTCGAGCATGTCGTCGCCACTGAGCCTCATGCAGCCATACAAGAAGCGGAGCTCTCAGAGCTGCCGCTGCTATGGGCCGCCATCGAGTCATCCACGTCGATGACGGCGGCAGCTGCAGGCACGTCGCAAAGTGGGCCACATGCGCGCTTTATCGCAGAGACAACACAGCTGCTCTGGGGCGGCGACTACCCGTCGTGGATAGTTCAGCAGTGGGTGCGCTGGGGCGACGTCGGAGACGACGAAGAGGACGAGGGCGATGATGATGATGCGGTGGTGGCAGCCGAGTCCGACGTCTGTAGCTCGACAAGCGGCAACAGAGCCCAAACAGCGGACGATGCGACGCTCGGGCGCGAAGGACAAGAGGGGAGCAAACATATAGAGTGGATAGAAGGGACAGCGAGTGCTGTTGTGAGTGACAGCGACGCGCCGGTGACGGCAACATCGCCAAGCTGGACACTCGTGATGCAGCAGGCGTTCGAGGCGCTGCAGCTCCACCTGCCACTCCAACACAGCCATCCTCCACCACAGCCACAGCTGGCGTCCACCGACGAAGCACCGGTCATGACCCTCGCCAAACATCTTGTGCAGGATGCCCCGCTGCTGTGGCTTCGCTACCTACTTGTTCCCATGTACACGCAATGGACACAGCAGCGCGCCGTTGCCCCTCCTGACGCAGGAGCCACGACACCAACAGCGACGGCGCCAATACCGTCATCATTATCGCCGTTGCAGTCCGTTGCGACAGCCCTTGAGCGTGACGGTGCTGTCACCATGCACAAGCTGCTTGGCGCTCTGGGCACAGCTAGCATGAGCGAGGCACTGCGCAAGGAGCAGTCGTGGTCAGACGATCTCGTCGAGCTGGTGACTGCCGCCGTAGCAGCACCGCCGTCTGCTGCAGCAGCGACGCTGAAGGTGCTACACAGGCGTCGGACTGCGATTCAGGATCAGCAGCGGCAGCACACGGGGGAGATGCTGTACTTCACTGGAACCCTTGCCAAAGCAGCACAGTCGTTCATGGTGCTCGGGCAGGGCGGCTGCGCCATCCTCACCGCCCTCATTATGCGACTGCTCGGCCGAGCGAAGGCTGCATGGGTGGAGTGGGCGAGTCGGTTGTCAGAGGCAGACGTTCAGGGCGCAGCTCAGGCGATATTCTGCAGCGACGCTCACGAGACGCGCGCCGATTGCAACAGCACCGGTGATGTGAAGACAGAGGACGATGCAGCGGGCAAAGAAGCGCCTGCTAAGAAGCCCGTCCAAGTCGAGCCGTCACTGCAGCGCGCCGCGTCGTTCAGTGACGACCCACGCACCACACCTGCGGAGTCATTCGCAGCTCTGCGTGCTGCTGTGAACTCGACGGCGCAACGGCAGGCACACCTCGTGTGGCGGTGCTGGTACATTCTTTACGGCTACTACGGCGCGGACCTCTACACAAACGAAGCACTGGCCCGCGCTTTGGAAGAAGACGATCTGGAGAAGGCAGGTGTGCGTCGGATGGCGGTGGCGCAGCAGGCCCACTGGCGTCGACTGCGCCTCGCTGCCGACGTGAAGCAGCACGCGCTGTCTGAGACGCACTGGTTGTGGTGCTCCACATTGCTCGCCTCGGTGGAAACGACGCTGACGGCCGCCCTCAGCGAAAAGTGTGCTGACGGGCACGTGCCGGCCCGGACATGCACTCGTGCGTCCACAACGAACGCCACCGATGCCCCACCGGTATACACCACTGAGCGCTTGTACAGGCGACTCCTGGAGAGCGCCGTTTGCGTCTTTACTGCGGAGCTGCGCAACACGCTGCGTGTGCATGGGGAAGCTGCACTTGCCCTCCGGTCCGGTGGCCTGCACAACGCCACCGCCACAGTCCCCTCCGCTCTGCAGGCAGTGGCGCACAACGTGGTGGCGCTACAGGATGTATTTGCTCAGTGTCTACTGGAATCTCTCAGGCAAGCACCCACCGCTGCGATGAGTCCACATCAGATGGGGTCGGCGCTGCGCACCCAGGCCGGTGCGTACCTGTGGCAACTGTACCCGACGTTGCTGCGAGTGCAGGTGCCTGAGGAGGTGTCGTGGATGTGCACCACTGGCGCAGAGCAGGGCGGCGACGGTGTTGGAGCGAGCCACACAGCCGAGGTGGCGGCTGGGCAGTTTGCAGAGCAGTTCCAGCGCCACTGGAGGCGTCGTGGGCGGCAGCTGTCCGCGGTAATGTCGGACGCCTTCTACTGCACGGAGCAGATGCTGACGCATGAGCGGTGCTACGCCACTTCACCGTCGCTACTGCCTTCACCGAGCAGCAATGCAGCACCACTCACGGCGGCTGCGTCAGTGTCGAAGTCGGGCGGCGGCAACGGGAGCTCCGGGGACGGCGTCAGTGGCAGAAACGAAGCGGATGATGGCACCATGGTGGCGCGTTTACTTGCCGCCATCGTACACAGACCTGCTGAGGAGGTTGCCACGAGCATCAGCACCACCTCCAGCTCCAGCAGCAGTGCGAACAACGACGCGTGGACGGCGGCGCTGTGCGACGTAGCCGCTGATTTTTACGCCTTGTACGACCAGAGCTGCTTCTTCGCTCTCCGCCCGGAACGGCAACGACTCTTCACCCTCTCCGTGCAGCGCCTCTACCGCCTCCTGCTGAGCCCGTTAGACGGAAGCTCCGACGGCTCATCTCCATCTCAAGGGGATGCGTCTGGGTCAGCCACAAAGACGACACTGCCGCTCTGCCAGCAGCCGCTTGTGTGCATCCTGCGTCGCGACACGCGCCTGTGGATGCTTCTAACGCATGGCACACTGCTGCAGCTGGAGCGGCGAGGTCGCATGGCGCGCGAGGATGAAACGCTGCTCGCGTCGTACCTCCTGCCGCTCTTAGTACTCTTGGGTAGTAGGCACCACGACGGCGAATTCGAGCGGGGCAGCGCAGACAGCTCCTTGTTATCCACTGCAGCAGGTGCGGCGCCGGTTTGGGCAGACACCACTGTCGCCGAGGACGTTCTGCTCCTTCTTGCCAGCGGTCTCGCCTCGCTCCCGTGGGACTTGGAAGAGCTCTACGTCACGGTGCAGCGGCACACCGCCTTGTATCTGCGCCACTCGACGCGGCGCCAGGGACGGCTATCCGCTGACAGGGCAGCGGCGGTAACGGTGATGGCAGCGTGGTTCGGTACTGCCGAGCTTGCGGCCCTGTCAGCAGCGCCGTCATCTCCAACGACTGCTGTCGCCTCGCTGTGGGACTTCTCTGGTGTCTCTGAGGTGGGCTCCCCAACTGCACGGAGTGACACAGGTCCAGCAGCCTTGGCCAGAGAGACGGCGCAGCTCGACGCGCAGTGTCGCCGAGACGACCCGCTCCTCCCGCACCGCGAAGAAGAAGCGGCATCGACCTCTGCTGTCGCTGGCACCCACGACCCCAAGTTAACAGCGCCGCCTCGCCTCTCTGAGGCCACCGTGGACGCACGCTTCGCCGAGGCCCTCGCCCGCCACGGCCGCCTCGCCTCCGTCTCTCTCTCCTCAGCTCCGTGCGGACTGCTGATGGTGGTTGGTGCCTACCGCAGCTGCGGCCGCGCCCTCCATAGCCTCCGCACTGCGCTGGAGGAGCAGCACCGCATGGCGCGTGAGGACGAGGTGGGCGAGTTCGTTGGCCGCTCAGTGACATTCTGCACCTCGGAAGATATCGCCGCCTTCCGCGGCCTCGTGATGACGGTGCACAGCTGTGTCTTCGGCTATGCCTGTCAGCCACGTGGGCTGCTGCGGCTGTGGCTGGGGTACCTCCAGCACCTCTTTGGCTGCGTAGTCCCGCGGTCAGTGTTGCCGTTGTCTGGGGACGCCACGAGAAACAAGGGAGATGACGCGCTGGTGCTGATGCCCAACAGCTGGCAGCGGCGACACCTCACAACATCTCTGTTTGGCGCACAGGTTTACTGCACCGGGTGGCGGGCGCTGCAGCACGACGGCGAGCCGGCGTCGCAGACGCGGCTGCGTGAGGTGTTGGGAGAGTGCTTGGCAAACCTCATGTTGCTGCCCTACTCGCACAGTCTTGTCAATGCCAACTGCGGCGACAATGAACCGAAACCCCCAACGGCGGCGGCTGAGAAGGACGAGGCGGCCGCCACGCAGGCGATTCTTCAGCGCACTCTCCCTCACGCTGTGCTAGAGATTCTGTGCGAGCTGCTTTACATACCTGTAGAAGACAGCCGGGACAGTGCGACCAACGGGAAGAACGACGCCGCCGTGGATGCGGCTGGGACCGCCATCAAAGACAGCTTCCTCGGTCTCGCGGGGCTTCTCGCCTTTCTGCGCCGGCTAGAGCTCCTCGTGGTTCCTGGCAGCCTGCAGGACCCCCGCCTTGTGTCCCTATTGCATCACGTGTACGAGGCAGCCAACACGTCGGCGCTCGGCATATGAAGACACACTCCGCCACCGCCTCGCTCTCGCTCTCATCCAAGCGCCTCAGGGGACAGCTGGAATTTGATTTCCTTCAACGCGTCTACTCTCCGCCGTAGAGCGCGGACTAAACTCCGCTCTGCCACAGGGGCCCGTCGCGTGGTGCGAAGCAGCCGTAGACACACGACCTAGAGCAACGCGCCGGCTCCGTCATCAGAGCACGGCCCCCTGGCTCAAACTCTGCCCACCCACCCAGCAGGCCGCCTCACAGCCGCTCCCACTATGCCGGCCGCCAGCTGGTGCATCCCTGTGGGTGACATGCGGGCTCCCCACAGCCGTAGGCTGTCAGGCCCGGGTGCGATACGGTCGAGTCACGTTGGCACTTCACTCATCACATGGGCGGTACAAGCATGCTCACAGTCGCAGGCCGCTCCGACGCCACGCCATGCAGGACGTGACCGCCCACATCAGCAGCAATACATCGCACTGTCTTCACTACGTCGTAGGTGCGTGGCCCTGTCCCCACCAGAAGCGGCTCAGCGTCTGGCAGGGGGGGGGGGGGCTGCGGCTTGGCTTCGCCCGACACGGCAAGTGAGGGGGCGCTGGAGCCTGAGATGCCACGCGCGGAGGCGTGCCCCGCCATCTGAGGGGGCAGAAGGGAAAACAAGAGCAGAAACGAGAGGTCCAGGGACAACAACACCAGTGAGTGCGGTGGCAGCGTCATCCCCGCTGCCGCTACATGTGTGTACCTGCGTTGGTGCTCGTCACAGTTATCGAGCGTCTTTCACCTTCGCTATCATGATAATTCGCCCAATATATATGTGAAGTTGTGTAGGGAGAGGGATACACGCTGAAGTGCTTGTCCTACAGCCTGTCACCGTCAAGGCCACAGGCACTCCAGCAGCCCTCCACTGCCTCCCCTCCCTCTCCGTGCCGCTCTCCTTCAGTCCCTTCTCCTCCTCACCCCACCCCCAAACTACGTACCACACACACACCCGCACCCGCAGCAGCGGCTGACTCACCCACCTGTGCGTCCTCTTTCCCTTGTTGTGGTCCTCCTTGCCAACTTGGCGTGTCCGTCTCCTCTCAGTGCCGCCTATCCCCCCCGTCCCACCGACACCTACGCGTCTGCCTGTGTTGGGGGCCGCCCACTGTTGACGGACGAGCCTGCAGGACTACGCAGCCACGCTGCAGGGGCTGTCAGTGATCAAAGAGCGCGAATTCAAACGCAATCACATCTCCTGACACCTGTGTGCAACCCCCTGCGCGGAAAAGAGCTATGAATCTGCCATCCTCAGTGAAAGCGCCGGACGCAGACTCGCCCCACTCCTTCCGCGCAGAAAGTGAGGCGGCGACAGCGCACAAGCCTCTGAACCTTCGCTCCACCTCACCAGCCGCGTCACACCTACCATTGACTCGCTCTTCTTCGTCCTCCTCGCTGTCGTTGTCTCTCCAGCTGCATCATTCAAGTAGCCTCGCCAACAGTGCAGCTCTGCCAGGAGCTCGTCGGCGGACGGATAACTCACCACTGCGGCCGCCACAGGACGCGGCAGTCGGCATCGCAGAGCTTGTCGCGCCGCACGTGCGACAGCTGTACAACACAGAGGTACGCTCCTGTGGCCACCCGCAGCGACTCTACATCAAGGTTCCAGTAGGCCTGAGCAGCAGGGCAACGGAAAGGGACCGCCAAGGCGGGGGTGCACCACTACGCCATAGCGCAGCCCCTGACACAGAAGGCACGGAGGCTGCAACCCCACGTCACCCAACAGGCAGCCCAGTACACGCCTTCGCGCCTCCTCTCGCTCCTGTCAGCAACACCACCGCGGAGGCCACCCCGTCGGCGAGGGACGCTCTCCACCGACTGCCATCACCGCCCTCAGCGTCTCCTGCAGCGTTGGTGTCGCCCTACGGAACCGAGAGTACGCGGGTGTCGCTGGGATCAGAGCCGCTGCCAGTGGTTGTGACCGACGGGGTGCGCACCCCAGCCTCCTCAGCGTCCGCCTCCCCCGCGCCCGCGGAAACGGCAGAGATGAGGGATACCAAAGCCCACCGTGAAGATGAAAACAACAAGCAGCTCCCCCACGAGCCTCAGCAGCAACACCAACGCCGCGGCGGCAGCGAAAGAGGACTGCACCCCGCACCACCACTGATGGAGGCGCAAACGCTGATCGCGGCCCCCGCAACGTTCATTCACGCGACCTCATCGATCCTCCCTTCTCCGCACCAGCGTTCCGTCTTAGGAGGCACAGAGGAGCGCGACATCGACGTGAACGCGCCAGTGGAGGACACTACACACCACATTGCAAGCGTCCACACGAGCCCTGCCGAGGTTCACCTGAGGCAAGAGGGGGTCCCTTCGGCAGTGACGCCATCCTGGGCGGGCCGCGAGGCTGCAGCAGCAACGGAAGGCACCGTGAATTATTCTCCACCAGCGTCGACTGCGTCCTCCGTCACCAGCCGCGAGGAGCTTGTAGGCGATGACTTGGATGACAAGGCTGGTAGCGACGACGGCGACGACCGCGAAGTATCCGGCGATGTGCGCAGCCTGCCGGAGAGCGAGGTTGAGGGGTGGCTGTTGGGCGCTTCAGTCCAACCATCCGCCACTGCAGAGGTGGAACAGCAAGAGCGGCCTCACTCATTGCAGCTCACCAAGGCAGAGACACCGGAGATGTCTCCGTCGCTGAGCAGAAGCGGTGAGGAACTCCAGGAGAATGTGTCGGTAGATACGAGCCGATCGCCTGTCGATTCCTCTCTCCCACGTAAACTCTCAACTCTGCAGCACAGCGACGATGATGGCGACGCGACGGTGGAGGCAGTAGTGGTGGAACTGGCCCAGCAGCAGCAGTCAAGGTTTGAGGACATCACGGTGGCCGAGCGCACTATCCCCCCCGCTGCCACCTCGTACTCCCCAGTAGAGCTACTGGAAGGTGAAGTGGAGCAGGCTCTCTCGGCCTTGGCTAATCCTGAGTCTTCAGCTGTCAGCGACGGCAGTGCCGACAACGATGCCGTAGATACCGTGATGCCGGACACAGACGCGCTTGAGGGTGTCGGCGCTGCCGCCGCTGCGGATGTTGTGGCGAACGTGGTGAACACACGGCAGCTGGTAGAGAACAGCGACGTCAGTGACGCGGAAGGCGACTGTGCGGTCGAGGAACTAGCTGAAAGTGCTGACTTCTCTTCGGCAAATGACTTCGAAAGCGCACCACGGAGCGTGCTGGCCGATGCTGTCGCTGGCAGTGAAGAGGTGATGGAGGATGTGCAGAAGCAGCAACACAGAACGCTGATCCCATGTTCAGTGGACGCGATAGTGTCAGCGAACAGTGTGGCGGTTCGCTCTTCCTCGTCTGGTCGCGTCCTCATGCCACCACCGATGCCGCGCGCAGTGCCTGCAGAGATGACCACCGGCGGCTACGCTGGCCGCATTTCTTCCTCGGAGGTGTCGCGGGTGAGCGGCATTGAAGCGGACGCCGAGGCGCACCTGCGCGGCTATTTGGATGACAATGTCGCAACCTGCGGGGCGGCGCGTGCGCGTGACACATCGTCCTTGACCACAACACTGCCACCGCCACCCTCGGTCGTTCACACAACCGACATGTGGCGCTGGCCCCCGCAACCCGCTTCCTACGACAGAAGACGTCACCACCACCATCAGCTGCGCGACGGTGGACGGCAGCAGTCGTGGCCACTGGGTGCCCTCTTCCAACGCCGTCCTGTCGCACGTGACCTGCTGGCGGATGTGAACGCCATGTATGACGAAGAAGATTCAGGGGGGAAGTACACTGCATGGCAGCCACGCAGTCTAGCTCAGGGCGAGGGCAGCGACAATCGACTTTTACCACAGCACGCATCACCGTCAGCAGCAGCAGCAGCAGCGCCTCCGCCAAGTCTGCCCTCAGTGGTCACCGCTGACACGCTCGTGCTGGCGCACCGGCGCATTATCGCAGACTCGTCTCTCAACGAGCTGGTGGAGCTCGAGCGGGAAGGCCGGCGGATGATCATCTTCGACATGCTGCAAGACAGAGAGGCAGTGCTGCAGGAAGAAGAAGTCGACTTCAGCATCCTCTCGCTGCTGTCTCACCGCGCGCTGACAGTCGCGGCGGCGGCGGTGCCGCGGCCGGCCTGGGTACCTCCATTGTCACCGTCGCCTCTCTCCCCACCCACCTCCAACTCCATATCGCACTCCGTGGCGGCCTCAGCGCTTGCAGGCATTATGGTACCCCCGCCAAGTGGCGCGGAGGTCGAGCAACTGCGGCGCGCGCGTGCACTACCCGGCTGCTTCTCGCTCGGCATCGTCAGTTCGGCCCTGTTCGCCGACGAGCTACTACAGCGCGAAATTGTCGAGGGTGAGGAAGACAGCGCACGCACGATGCTCCAGCGGCTTTGCCAGTGCGACGCAGATGCGCTGAATCCGTGCAGCATCTTTATGCAAGAAGCACTGGCGCGCCAGCGGCTGATGGCGATGGCGCAGCTCGAACTTCAGCAGACGTGGTTGCTGGAGAACTCGCCTGCAGCTGGCGCTTTGGAGCTGCTGAGCATTGGCCGTGAGTTAGGGCTTTGCTCCATGATGGAAAACGACGAACGCCGCAAAGTGATCGAGAAGGCAGAGCAGCTGGGACGGCAGCGGCTGCAAGAGCTGCACTGGCGTGGCGTGGCAGCTCGACTGCGCCAGTGCGAGCTGCTGCGGGCCTCCATAGACGTGGCACTGCGCGATGCCATCGAGGACGCCTTGTTTGACGAGACGCAGGCACGCGAGGAGTTGCGGGTAGAGGCGATTCGCGAGATGACGAGGCTACTGGAGTCGGCGAGTGGCACCGCGGTGCGAGGTGCTACGCGTCAACGTCATCAGCAGCGGGGCACGACACCACAGCGCTGGAATGAAAAAGCGCACGTGTTGGCAACAAGCGTGGCGCCGTTGCAACCTTCTGCCAGGAGCGCAGCAGCGGATCGAGAAAGTGACGCGCCGGTCGGAAAGGACGACGATAGCGACTGGGACGTCATGGCGGAGGTGGTGAGCGACTTTTACGGTGGCTGCTCTGCTGCGGGCTCCGACGCAGAGCAGCCACCTGTCTCCGCATCCTCCCTGTCTTCCCCTACCACAACCACTGTGTCCTCCTCACTGCCCATCTCTGAAGCGTCGCCAGAGCATCACATGGCGACCACAGCAGTTACAGCGGCAGCGGCAGCGGCAGCGGCGGCGGCGAACGATGGCCCGGCTCTGGTGGCAGTCGACGCACCGAACTTCTTTGAGTGGGATCCAACTTCGAACTCCGCCTCCTCTCCCTCGACGGGGTCTAAAGCGCGAAAGCCTCATCCATCATCATCTCAGCAGCAGCAGCACACGTCGACCTCTTCTCCCTCACTGCACTTGACCCACCTGACGGCGCTGACGACCACAACCACAGGGAATACAACGAGCGTCACCACGAGCAGCGGCGGTGGTACTTCGCAGGGGAAACAAGCGCCTGCCACACACGCAAGCGGCAACACGACGTCTGATAGTCGTCGGTCACCGACGACGGTACTGCCGACAGAAGAAGAACAGCAGAAGCTCTTGTGGGGGCATGAGCGCGTTAGCCCTGCTGAGGTGAGCGCGCTGCGGCACGCGCTGCGGTGCGCTGAAGCAGCGGCACGGGACAGGTACCGAGCCTCGCGCTGGGCCGAGGTGATCATCGAGGAAGGCAAGGCAGCACCAGCATGGCAGCACGACCACGATAGCTCGACAGTGGTGTCGGCGGCGAACCTCCACGATGGGGTAGCAGAGAGCCGCAGCACACCACCACCGCTTTCCCTACCCAAGCAGCAGCACCACATGGACAGCGTTGACGGCGTGGCTGATGGGCCACGCCAGCCACGTACGGCGTCGCACTTGGGTCACGCCTCCACCACTCGTGGCCCACTCTTCATCAACCGTCACACGATCCCCTGCTCTCTGTGCCGCTCTCCTCGCCGCAACTATGCTGCACTGACGGGGAAGTACGCCCTACAGGGTGAGCCTCAGTCATCCTCGCCACTGCTTGCAGCTGCCACCATCTCGACCTCGTCGCCTTCGACGCCCTCGTCATGCTCGCCCCGTCCGTACGCGGAGGGGGACGTATACGCGTACCACCCACAACGGACGCGGCACAGTAAGCCGGCACGCTGCGCTGCATTTGAGGAGCACCCCGATCCTCGCGTTCCATGGGAGCGCCCCGGCGAAGACATCGGCGACGAGGCGGCCGTGAGCAGCGCGGAGGCGATGCTCCACTTTTTCACTAACAGCGCTGCCGATGCGCCTGCGTCCGCCTCCGATCCAACGTTGCAGAGGCCAGCGCGCGAAGTGTTCTCGGCCCGACGTAGTTGCACACTCTCAGCCGCAGCACCATCACACGTGCCCTTGGCAGCAACGGTGCCACTCGCCCCTGCGTCTTCCACCGCTGCCACGCACACCGGTGGGCCAGTTGTGCTCGAGGTGATCATGGACAGGCGCGCGAGGGGGCTGTCGCTGGCGGCAGACGTCACCGTGTCCCCCATGAGCCCCTCCACGTGCCTCAGTCAAAGTCCGACGCGTGCGCGTCCTCCTCAGGCGTACGCAGCCCCGACAGCTGTGTGGGCCAGGTACGTGCAGGAACAGCAGCTGGTGCGCTGCGTCAGGGACAGGGGCGTCACCAACGATGACGACGGTGAGCGCGCCTTGTATACATCGTTCGCGACCCCAGTAAGAGACGGCGGCGCCGCCACCCAGGTGAACCCAGATCAAAGCGGTTGCTCTCGGCGTCGCTGGGAACATGCGGAGGACTACCCAGGGCAGCATGTCAGCGCGCCTTCAGCGCCGCTCCTCATTACGCGACTACCACTGGAGTGTGGCCCTGGCGTGTGGATGTCATCGCCGCGTGACGCACACGGCGCCGTGCATGTGGTGGCCACAACAACGCCGCCGTGCTCACGCCCGGCACCGGCAAAGCTGGCCGACGCCTTTTCCCACTCGGCCCGCACGGGCGACGTCGTGCGCTTGCCAACGACGGTGGCGGAGCTCCTGCAGCACCCGCAGCACACGCGCCTCCCCCGCCCCACTTCCACCATTTATGTGAGCCCGATGAAGCGGTTGTCGTGCGACTTGGCTGAGGATCGTCACGCTCTCCGTCAGCAGCCCGCCCCGTACAGGTACGTGGACGTCTTCTACGGGAACAGAGAGCAGCCACCCCGCCGCAACGCTCAAGCGCTGCCCCCTTCAACCAGCGTGTTAGTGCAGCCTTATTCGACTTCCAGCTCCGCCTTCATTGCCGCGCGCTGCGCAGCCGTGCGCGAGCGCGAAATCCAGCAGGAGCTACGGCAGCACCTGCAAGCGCCATCACCGTCGCAGGCACGTCGAGCGCCACCGTCGCCGTCCCCAGCCCGTGCAGGTCACACTGCAGCATCGCGACGGGCGTCAAGCACGAAGTTTCCCTCCGCTCTCCTCACAACGGCGGCGGCAGCGGCAGGAGACGTGGAGGAGGTGCTGACAGATGAATCGGCGGAGCCGGAAGACTTCTACTTCGACGACGATGATGCCTTCATGCCGCGGTCGACAGCAGTAGCGAGTCGAGTCGGACGTCATCGCGCAGTAGAGCTGCGCTGCCAACAGCTACAGCAGTCTTGTCGTGGCGCAATGCGCCCCACTGCCCGGCCTCCCGCGTCCCCGCCAGCCCCACTGTCGTATCCACAGCATCGGCAGCGTACGTCAGACGCGGCGAGTGGGAATCACGGCGACGATGGAAACCGTGGGCCGCCACCTGGCGGCCGTAGGCTCCCTGTCCCCTCCCTTTCTGCTCGCACGTCGTCGTTCTCTCTGCGCCGGGGATTGATGGCCACACCGTTGTCGTCACCATTGACGGGTGCTGTGCCTGCTGGCGCTGGAGGAGGCGCCAGCAGGCCCGTGGGGTTCATCCAACCACAACATCCTCCGCAGCGGACGGGTGCGGAGCAGCAGTGGGGGCAACGCCATCCGAAACAGCGGCGAGCGCATCCACTGGCATGATCGTCGCGCGCCCTCCAGCACTGCCAAGCCGACATGTGTTGTCAGCCTTGTGTGAGTTTGCTCACCGTGTTGCTCTTCTTCATCATCTCGTGTTTGCGTCTACCAGCACCGTCCGCGACTTGCACCTCGCGTTGCTGCTGTTCTTCTGCGCACTCGCTCAGCGCTTTGCAAGCCTCTTTACCTTCACACCAACGTGCTCTCTCAGCACCTCTCTTGTCCTTGTAGGCTCTTACCTCCCCCGCCTCTAGAGACTCTGTACCTCATTCCCCGTAGAGAGAGGGTAGAGGGAGAGGGTGAGGGTGAGGGAAGGGGGGCGTCAGACAGCGTCTGCGCTCTCGCACGCGCGCCGACAGGCGGACGCAGGTACGCTGACACGCGTCTCTGTCTGTCTGTGAGAGCGTGAGTGCACGGCTCTCGCTACCCGCCCCCTCCTTCCCTTCCCTTCCCTTCTCATTCACCTCTCATCCGCGTCTGGCTCAGCGCCTGTACGTAACGCAACTCGTGTGTGACCCCTCGAGAAGGATTGGCGCATAATGTCACGCCCCCCCTTCCCACGAGGCCCCTCTCCTCTGCCCAACAACTTTGCCACCCCATCCGCCACCCCACAGTGACTGACAACATCGCTCCTAACAAGAGCGACAGCAGAGGGAGAGAACACGCTAGTCGCCCTTGCCACATGAGCGCGGCGGCGCCTCTCCCCCGATTACTTTTAACGTCTCTCTCTCTCTCTGACACGGTGCTGTGGCAACGCGCGGGGATCATGCATCCTTGTCCTCGTGGTCTCCTGAGCTCCCCTTCACCTCTAGGTTCTCCGCTCTCTTCCCCCTCCCCTCTCTCTCTCTCTCCTCCTCTGCTCGCCCACCCTCCTGTCGTATGCTGTGACGCTCACGCGTGCAGTGAGCGCGTCTGAAGGTGACCAGTGCATTTTCAGGCAGCTGGGCAGACGCAGACGGGCCTCCTTATCTTCTCACGCTCTCTCCACGCCTCGACTGCCGACCACCCATTCCCATCGACTGTCATGCGTGACGCAGCGGCACCGCGGCAGGTTGCCTGCCAGGGATGCAGCACGGACACCAAAACAACCCTCCAATGCCCGCTGTGTCAAGCAGAGGCAGCGACGGACCGCGGCTTCTTCTGCTCGCAGGAGTGCTTCGCCAAGCACTGGCTGGAGCACCGCAACACCCTTCACAAGAGCGTCGTGGTACAGGAGAAAAAGCGCCAGCCGGCTGACGCTGTGGCTGCCGCCCCCGCAGGGGCAGTGGTGAAGGGTCGCAAGGCGCATGGTGGCAAGCGTGCCCGCACAGGCGGTGAAGCTGACAGCGGCACTGGTGCGGGCACGAGCGCCGATAAGGACGCCTCCGCTGAGCGGCGCTTTGCCCCCTGGCCGCCACTGCCCAACGCGGCCGTATGCAGGGAGAAGAATTGGGCGCAGGTAACCCCGGAGTTGCCGCTTGACGTGCCCCGTGCAGTCGTGCGCCCTCGCGTGACGGAGGCGGCAAAGGGCGGCGGTGCCGAACAGCCGCCGCTGTGCTGCCTGTGGTCCGCGCTGCTGGCTGCCGCACAGTACGTGGCGTTCTCTGTGCAGCGCACGGCGGAGCCGTCGGGCATGCAGGTGCTCGTCGTAGCCGGCGACGTGTATAGCGCCCACGCCTTCGCGTGGGCAGCGCGGTGTGTGGGCCTCACCGGCATGCTTCAACTTGCTGTTTCAGAGCCGCCGGCTGAATCGAGCGTCACCGCCGCCAGCAGCAACGATAACGCCAGCAGCACTAGCGCCGCCATGGCTACGTCGCCCTCCCACTACTTCACTTCTCAGCGGCGTATCGTCATCGCCACATCAGCGGTGGTGCGTGCCTCAGCACTGGCGCGAGCGTCCTCGTCGACGGCGGTGAGCGGCGCCGCGTCGCTGTGGCTGACTGGGGCGCCGTCGCACTCCCTGCTGGTTACCCTCCCCGACGTCGTGGACGCCGAGGATCTGCAGGGTGTGCAGACCCGAGCCGTGTTTTTCGCAGGACTGGCCGACGCCACAAGCAATGAGGCGGACAAGGACGACGACAATAACGATGTGGTGTCGTACACCTACACCCCTGTCGAGGTAGTGTGCGAGGATGGGCAACCGCTGTGCTGGACGCCAGTAGCGCTCTCCGCCCCTGGCTCCTCGACGCCAATCAGCAGCGCCGCTGCAGACGGAGACTCAGCAGCAGCGTCAGCGGCCACTCCACTGGGGCCGTCCGCGGCAGCCGCCCTGCGCTTGGACGATGAAATCTGCACGTGCTTTGTGAATGGGGACATGGCCGGCGCGCTGCAGCGACTCGTGCGGTACTTCCAGCATCAGCCAGGGCTCCTAGAGTCGAACCTGTACTACACACTGTGCTGCAACTGGGGTGCCGCCAACCTCGCCCACGCGCATCACCGCCTCGCGTACGTGGCTCGCTTCTTGTGTGACCACTCTATGCGCTTCGAGGCACGCAAGAACGCCACCCTCGCCGACGCGGCCCTCCGTGCGATAGCGGCCGTGTGCCGACTGCTGCCACGCATGGCGGACGTCGAAGCGGAAGCAGCAGTAGCGGCGGCTGACGCATCTGGCAAAGAGAACCCCGAAGACGTCGCCGCAACAAACAAGCCGAAGAAGCGCAGGCTACAGAAGAGTGAGGCAGCAGTGGCGCCGGTGCCTGTCGCCACGGCGTCGCCGTACGCGCCATCACTCGCCTCCACCACGCGCCCCATACCGGCCGCCGCCAGCGGCGTCAGCTCACCCTCGGCGCAGGAGGTGGACCGCTATGCGAACTACTACACTCACCTGCCCAACCTGCAGCTACAGGCGACGGTGTGCTATCTATACCCCATCGCCTCTCCAGCTGTGCTCGACACCTTCGCCATGGCGTGGGGACTGTACCGGTACCTCCCTGGCCCGAGCAGCCTCGACGGCGCCGATCGCTCCCGCAGCGCGGCGGTGCTCCGCGTCCGGAGGCGCTTTACCACGAAGCTCGACAGCGCCAACGGCGTCTTCTTCTCCATTCTAATGCACCTCGTGTACGACGCCGTCGGCCCGTACTCGCTCCCTGTAGACGAGGTGAGCCGCCGACTACAGTGGGACCTAACCCTCGCCTACGATGCCGGGTCGCTGGAAGCGTACCTGCGCTGCTGTGGCCTCCTCGTGGCGGACGACGGCCTGCTGCTCCCCACCTCGAGCAAGCAGCGGGTGCGGAAGATGAAGGTGAGAAGCCACGCTGCGTCGCCGCCAGCGACACTGTCGAGTCGCCTCAAAGGGTCGCGCGAGACGACGCAGTCGCGAACGGAGAAGCTGCGCTGCTTCGCGGTCAAGTCGATGGCCGGCACGGGCGGTACAGCAGCGGCGGCGGCGAGCGGGAATTACGGCGTCATTCAGCTCCCTTGGAAAATGTTCCCCATCACGGGTGAGCGGCAGCGACAGGTAGCCCGCCTGCACCAGGCTGCCGTGGAGGAGGTGCTGATGGCCATGCCGCGCATTCCACGCCCAATGTACATTGGCGACGTTGGCAATCTTATCGGCAAGTGGCTGCACTTCAACTCACGCTTTGATGGCACGCTCGGTGTGAGCCTTCAGGTCTTCCTTGAGCAGCACCCAGAGGCGTTCAAGGTACTCGACAACGTAGTCACGCGCCGCACGGCTGGCACGACGGAGCCGGTCCGCATCCGCTTCGACGGCGACGACGAACACGACAACGGCGACAGCGACGAGGATGCCGGCCGCTCCCACAAGACGCGCGACCGGCAGTTGCTGACCGGGCAACGGCGCACCAAGGACGGAAAGAATGGCTCCATCGAGCTGCCTGCGCGGGCACGCAAGAAGCGCGCCATCAAGGCGCTCAACAAGGAGCGGTTTAACCGCAACTACAAGTCGATCGACCCCTCGGCGCGTGTGCCAGGCTACATGAAGCATGGCCCACGTCGCATCAAGGGTCGTGGCAAGAAGGCGAACAAGCGCGTTACGAAGCGCGGCTCGTAGTTTTCACGCGCGCCGTTGTGTGCTCGCAGTGGCGGTGGCGAGTGAGATGTGCGGGGGCTCTGTGGAATGAGTGGAAGAGGAAGGTGCTGAAAGAGGGGGCGGCGGGAAACTCCTGGCAAGGCCTTCGCGCTGCTGTATGCACAAAGCACACGCGGCAGTCCTCCTGGAGCCTTTCGCCCCCCTCCCTCCGTTGCGTCGCCGGCGTACGCCCTCTCCTCCTCACCTCTCCTAAGTTGTAACGCAGCGGATAAGATCAGATAAGCCCACTGAAAGGAAAAGCGGTAAAGTGCCCAGCGTAGAGGCACACACAGAGATGTGATAGGATGGACAGGTGGGCGAGGAGCAGAGGGAGGGAGAGGAGAGTGGCAGCGTACTCTCTCCGCCTGTGTCTCTCTCTCTGTGCGTGTGTGTTGTAGCCCAGCGCTCTATAACATAAAAAAAAAAGAGACAACGATGGTGACACGAAGAGCGTAAGCGCGCCTCCTCCTCCTCCTCTCTCTCCCTCAGCATTTTTGGTTGGTGTGCCCGCTTGTTTCCTGCGTCGTGGCAGCCGTTACGACCAACGCGTGAGGGGCTCGTTCACCAAGAGCGCTCCTGCCCATGGAAAGAAACAGAGGAAAGAGCCAAAAACTCTCCTTTCTGAAACCTGAGAAGGGCGTGTGTGGAGGTGATGGCGGTAGTTGGTCAGCCACTGGCACAGTGGTGGTGGTGGTGGAAACGCACAGGTTCAGGAGCGGTTGACCCGTCCACCCTCCTGACCCCGCTGCTCCTCTTCTCCTCTGCCGTACCCTCCCCCTCCCTCCTCGTCCTTCCTCCTCCCTTTCATGAAGCTTAACGAGCGCACCTCCCACCACCCACCGCCGCATCTTCAGTCGTTGCGGCATTCACAGCCGGCGATCACCGACCAACGAAAGTGTCTGAAGCATTTCGGTCGCTGCACACCTCCTCCCTCCCACCCTCCCCTCCTAACTGAGGCATACATCGATCGGCCCACATCTTGCGCGCCGTCTGTCGGCTAGATCGTGCGGCACTCGCTCAGGTGGGCCCCCTCCCCTCCCCTTCCCACCTACCCACCCACCCACCCCCCAACGCACTTGACCCGCCCGCCCATTCGTCCTTCGCCGACCATGTGGCAACGCATACGCCTGCTGCAAACCTTGGTGTCCCAGCAAGGAGCGGCTACCGCTGCCGCAGGGGCCACAAGCGGCTCCCCCTCTGCCGGAGCAGCAGCACCGTCCCCTGCGCCATCGCCCGCGGCAGACAACGAGCGCTCCTTCCTGCGCCATCTAATTCCGATGCGTGTGTACAGCTCCGGCCCACCCTCCATCTACCTGCGCCACGCCTTCCTCCATCAGGATCGCCTCATTCGCTGCTTCTTGGGCGCCCTCGAGGCCGTCCCGCTGCCGTCGCTGCCGCGAATGCTGCTCGCGGAGGGGTTTCAGCGGATGCTGGAGGGTGACGCGCCGCAGCGCGAGCTGCGTGAGTTGTTCGAGGATGCAGAGGTGGAGTGCCGCAAGACGCTGTTGCAGATGGGTGTGAACGAGGATGGACGCCGCGCACACCACGACCCGCGCGATCGAGAGGCATGGCACGCTGTGACGCACGATCCACTGCGCCGCCTCCTCGCCTACGAGCTCCGTGCGGCGTGCAGCTACTACGCACGGCTGATGGCGGTGTCGAGCAATCCCTACGTCTCCGCGGCAGTCGGCGTGCGCACCATCATCGCCTCTGACGTTCGCACCGACAACTTCCTGGTAAAGATGACGCTCAAGTTCGACAGACACCCGCGCAACGTGGAGACGGGGGAGCGCCTCGGAGAGGCAATGCCGCTGGTAGTGGAGGAGCTGATGAAGGAACTCCTGCTACTGGAGCGGGACGCCTTTGGCTGTTTTCGCTTCGACCCACGCGGCGACAACCACCACCTAGTGCACAGCCTCAAACTCGCCGACATGACCAAGACGCCGCAGTCTTACAGCATAATGCTTGACCCGCTCATGAAGAGGTACGCGAACTACTGTATCGAGCGCAAGGAGGTGCATAAGGGACGCTGGAACCAATACAAGGTCCACTGCGGCCCCGAGGACCACCGCATCGACCAAGTGCTGCCGCCCTTCGAGTCAGTCGTCGCCAAGGACCCTATCACCGGCGGCGCCTTGAACATGATCGTGCACTACGACGAGCCCATCTGCCTTCGCCACAAGCAAAGCTCACGCGAGGAGAAGGGGAACTTCGGTCACACGGAGGTGTTTGAGTTGGCAATCGAGCAGAAAAATCGTACGTTCTGGGAGCGGCACTTCCTCGATCGATGAGGGAAGAGAGCGTGAGGACGGATGCTCTTGCCGCTCAGGGGGAGAACTGTGCTAACAAGCATGCCTGCGCACTCACCCATACTGCGGTCCTCCCGCCCGTCGTTCGCCCCCTCCCACCAACGCAAGGCGCGTGCCGGTGCATGCGTGACCCGATTCCGTCTAGGGCGTCCAGTAACGCCACACGATGATGCGGAATGGCGCGCACAGCACGTCGTATGCGGCAGAGAGACGCACAGGTGGAGCGACTGTGACGTGAAAGGGGAAAGAGTGGTAGTAACGCAGCGGGCGTGCGTGTGGAGACGAGTGGACAGAGCAGGGACTTTTCATCTCTCCGCAGGGAGCATCAGTGACGCGGAGAGGTGGTCTATGGTGGGAAGAGGGAAAGGGGGGATTTGAGGGGGCCCTTCTTAGCGTCCTCCCCCCATAACCCCCACCATCACCTGTGCTGGGCTTACACCCACGACACCCTCTCACATGCCAGGCAGTATCGCCATTCCTCTATGCCGCCCCCCTCCCCTCTCTCTGTCGCTTCGTAGGTGCGCCTGTGTCCGCGCCTCACGGCCCGACGGAGTCAGTCAGGAGATGCGCAGCCCCACACACGCGCGCACACCTCCGCGGCGGCCCCGCCTGTCCGCCTTCCTTAAATGTTCCCGTCGACTCTCGTCGCTTGCATTATAGTGCCCTTCGACAATGCGCCGCCATGTCAGCTCTGCACTGTGCAACGTCACCCCGAGCCACGGAGACCCCCCCCTGCTCAACTACCCGCTCACACGCAGCATCACAGTGCCAATCACCGTGATGAAGACGTAGCGGAAAGCACCGCCTCGGCGACAGTGCGCAGTCGCACCCGCGCTGACGCCTGACGTCTACGCCGATGACGTCGCTGCAACACACAGCCTCCCTCTGCGTCGTGCTTCGCAGCCACCCGTACTACCCAGCAGAGACAAGTCAACGCACGCGAAGCCCAGGAGTCATCGCCTCATTCTGACGCGGTCTCGCTGATAGCAGCACCACATCCACGGAAGAAAGGCGCGCTCGCCATGTGCAGCCGTGCCAGTATGCCGTGACGCCGAAAGCGTAGCAGCAACAGCGGCAGTAAGACTTATCGAGCCCTTCGCCTGCTCGCTCGCTTTCCCTCTCTCAGCGCTGTATACGTCCAGTACGCCTGTGTGCATCAGTGGGTGATTCCATGAGCGTCGACTGTGCTGCTCATCCTCTGGCATACAACACCCCCTTCCTCTTGCGCCCTCGCGTGCATCTCCACCTTCTCGCCTTCCTCCTGCTATGATGATGACGATGATGAAGTTCTCCCACCACCGCTCCGCCCTCCCAGCTGCATGTGCGTCTCGGTGGGAACGCTGGTGCTGCCGTTGTGTTGCCACGCACCTCCTCCCCCCCTCCCCCATCCGCGCGGCTTGGGCCGGGGCGGGACAGTAGCGCTAGCTGAGGTGCTGTCCTCCTCACAAGCTGCTACACACACACACACGCACACGCGAAGTGGTCGTAGTCTCTTCTCCTCTGACCCACGTCTTGCTCTCCTTCCTTCCGGCAGATGCCAAGGGGGAGCTGGCGCTCTACGTCTACCGCGGCGAGGACTGCAGCTACCTCTACAACCACATTCCTCGACTGCATCGACGGTGGCCTCTCCGTTGCAGTGGCTGTGTCGGCCGGGCCGTGCTGGAACGCATGGCTGACTGTGCCGAACACCGCCACCATTTTGCTCCCTAACACCTGGAAGACGTACTACCGCGACGCGCTCGTGCTGCCGGTCATCGACAGCCCCAGCGAAGGCATTACCATTACCATTCGTATCTACCTGCGGACAGCGTGAAGCGGGGGTCGAGGAGGGGGGTCGCAGTGGTGGTAGAACAACACGCTGGAGGCGCCGTCTCGGTGGCTGCTGCGGGTACTGCGTCAGCCAGCCCCGCAGGCGCCACTCCTCTGCCCTCAGGGGTACCTGTCTGCGACTCGCCGCCACTACCTTTTCATCGGACCGTGGCGCGCAGCGACGCCTCACCCCTACGCAATGCATGTTTGCCTCGCCACGTGCAAGCGAAGGAGTTTGCGTAGGCGGCATCTCTCACGTCTTGCAGCGCACGTACATCCGTCCCCATCTTCGTCTGTGGGGGATGCTGATGGGCACATGCACAGCCATGCCACTCCTCGCGTCCAACTCCACCCCTCACTCGGTGTCTCTTTCGCTCTCGCTTAACCAATCAACATCACACACCTCCATGCCACTGCTCCGCCCTTCATCAGAGCCTTCGCCGCGAACGCTTGTGAGGGGAAAGAGACACGGTCATCCATTTCACTGCACCCTCGAGCCCCTGAGTGTGCCTGCGCGCTCAACCAACATCACACCAAGAGGCGCTCGCGCAACAGCAGCACAGGCACACCCATAGATAGCCAAGCAAGCTTGTGTGTGCGTGTGCGTGTGTCGAGCAACCACAACGGCATCACCACTCCTGGCGCTTCCCGACCGAAGAACGAAGGAAAGGGGGAAGGGGCGGCCTTCACCGGGTGGAGCAGCCCCAGCCCCTCGGCGCATAACGTATTCTTAGAAGCACACCTCATGACCTCCACTGCGGATGGAGTAGAGGAAGCGACCTCGGTTCTGCTTGACGTGCCAGCACTCGCATCAAGGCCTCTGTCGCCGTCGCCACCACCGCTGGTTTCTTCCGCTGATGCGGAGCCGCAGCTTCTAAAGTCTCCACCATCGGCATCATGTGACCAGCAACAAGACGTTCCACTCCCTCTGCCTCTGCCCGCCTCACCCATGACACGCCGGTGCAGGCGGCCCCTCTCCTCAGCGAGCGCGTCGGCACATTACCTCACCACAACCACCGCCGCCACTGCACGGAGCCGCAGCCCTCGCAACTCGGCCGCAGTGCGTTCTGCAGCCCCCTCTCCCTCCACGTCTCTGGCACCGCCTAGAAGGCAGTGCCTACAACGCTCCCGAACAGCGACCACCGCGGAGAGCCGAACCACTCCGTCGCCACCGACATCTGTTCTGCCACTACCACCGCCCGCACCATCATCGCCGCCGCTTGGAAAGGCCTCAGTGCCACCGCTGAGAAGCACAGCAGTGCCTTCTGCTGGCGGCCGCAGCACGTCAGCAGCTCGCACGCAGTCATCACAGCAACAGCAGCGGCAGCAGCGCTCCACACAGCCCGGGACTGCACCCCGTCTGGCAACAGCGGTGAGGGGGACGTCGGCAGCCGTATCGCCGTACCGCTCACTCATCGACGCTGTCCTGGATGAGCAGTTTACGGTCGGACCGGGCTCACCGCCGTCGCAGCAGCAGCAGCAGCAGGCGGCAGCCGCAGGTGTGGTCGTGGACGCGGCTGACACCATCCTGGCAGAGGTAATTCCGAGTAAACGCCGAAAATGCGGCGGCGGTGTGGCAGTGCGGCTGCAGCAGCACGGGGCGCAGCACCTCGCCAGCCTCGGTCGAACTGAAGGGGACCTCGGCGATGGTGATGATAGCGAGGACGATTGTAAAATTGCGGACCCTACGCTGGCGCCGCTTCACCAACAAGCTCTGAGGCTCCAGCCGCTTCCACCCGCAGCTTCTGCATCGGCGTTGATAGAGGCGGCGGCACTGTTGGGCAGCGACGGGGGCGAGCAAGCGGAGACGTTGGCGGACATCGTTGCCGTCGCACCAACGCAGTCGGCCATGCAGTCGGCTGTGCAGTCGACGTTGGCGACAGAGCGCGCGCGCCTGCTATGCAATAGTCCCTGCACGGGACTCACACAGGACGCCGCGGGCGGAGTGACAGGGCTGGAGGCTGCAGAGGCCAGAGAGCGCTTGTGGCGGCCGACGACAGAGCCACGTGTCGTGGCACGGGCCTTCCACCACACTGGTGTTCGCGGTGCAGTAACTGACAGACACGCCGGCGCTGCCTCTACGAGGGTGCCGAACTCGATGAGAGCGGCGGCGCCACCGCCGGCACTGCCCACTGCGTTTGCGGAGTTTTTGAAAGTCGAGGCCGACGCCGAGGCGGCTGTGCAGGGCAGAGAAGCGACTGCCACGTGCGCCACAGAGCGCCAACGACATGCCTCACCGCCACACCACACCCACAACGTCGCGAGCCCACGCGCTGGTGCGTCGTCGATGTCAGCCCCTACCACAACCCTCCCGACCTCGTTCACGCTTGCGGCTTCCCTGCCGGTGATGTCGCCGGCAGCCGAGAGCGCAGCTGTTTTGCAAGAGCTGAAAGCTGTGCAGCGACGTCTGCGCGAGCACGGGCATCGCCTAGAGACTGCGGCGGCAGCGACCGGAGCGACACCACCGGAGGCATGCCCCCCTGCTGCGGCGCCGCCTAAAGGCATGCAGGGACTGGAGAGCTGCTCCCCTTGTGACATCTCCACCAACGCCTCATCGGCCTCATCGACGGCCACTAATAGCAGCAGCACGCCAACGGAGCATAACAAGCGGCACGACAGCGCTCGCAGGACCCGCGTGGTGGGGCTCCGTCGCCCCAGCTCCGACTACTGGGTCGCCGCCTCCTTAACAGAGATCGTCGACGCTCTTGATGGACAACGCACCGCCTCCCTGGCGCGGGAGCGCCGAACGCACAAGCGGAAACGCAGCCAAGCAAACTTTGATCCCGCCAGCTACGCCCGGCGTCTTCTGGACACGACCGCTCGCTCGTCTACCTCGTTGACCGCCTCAGACGACGACGATAGCGAGTACGACACCACCGGCTGCCACAGCCGGGGCGTGCAGGAAGGGAGATGTGGCGATGGGCGAGGAAAAGCTTCAGAGAGCAGTCGCTATCATCGCTTATCAAGCGCGCCATGTGCGTTGGGCGGTCTCTCGCCAGCCTCGATGAAGCGTGAGGCCCTCCTCCGCTCCGGGCCGGCGTGGGCCACAGCGGCAGCTGAGCTTGGGCTCACCCCGACAGAGGTGCAAGACCTCCTGCGGTACAGCCTCAGCTCCACCGACGCTGCTGCCGCATGGCTTGCCTCTGCTAGACTCCATACACACAATGTCAAGGGAGTCGTCAAAGCTGCGGTGGACACGCAGGACAATGACGATGTTGGCCGAGCACGCACAGAGAGGGGAAAGAAACGCAGCAACAGCAACGACGAGGTAGGCGGACCTCCATCAGTGGCGCAGACGCACCGCCCACATCGATTGGCCTCCGCATCGCTGGATGTGGCAGCGCAGACCGCCCTTGTACAACGTATCGTCGCGGCGATGCCCGCCATCCCTACCGAGCTGCAGGCCGAGTTGAGCCGCCAGCGCCGTCTTCTGGAGCGAGTCTGCCGCGATGTGAGCTGCATGAGCGCGTCAGCACACGCTGCCGTGCGAGCACGCCTAGCGTCGCCGACAGTGTCCTCGGCGGCTGCTCGCCAGCCGTCGTCAGTGGAGCTCAGCACGGGTGTGAGGGGAAGAGAAGGGTTGCAGACAATTTTACCGACAGCCGCAGAGGCACACAAAGTGCAAGCACAGCACGAGGAACATCAGCAGCTGTTATTCGCATCCCTACCGCGTCCAGCGGCGCAGGCGCTGATAACTGCCAGCGGGCTTCGCGGCGCCGCAGCGGACCCGTCACGGCCACTTCCACCCTTCCACGCCGTCGTGGCACGTCCCACGCGGCACACGGCGCCTGTTACTCCCGCCTCGCCAATGGGCAACGGCGCCTCGACACCGCGAGAGCCATACGAGACCGCGCTGCACGAACTGGCAGAGCGGGAGACGCGCCACTACGTCAGTGAGCTGGACCGTCTCCGTACCATGTACGACCGCCAGCTTCAAGAGGAGCGCCGCCAGCGCCAGCAGGAGCGGCGACATTACGCCGAGCTCCTCCAGAGCCAGCAGCAGAAGATGCTACGTCACCATCGCGAGACGGTGCACCTGCTACAGCGGGAGTCTCGCCTTCAACAGCAGCAGCAGGAGTCGCTCGTCCAGAAGCTGGCCGCCTCGCAAGCGGCGGCAGCACAGCGACAGCAAACTCAGCATGAGCAGGCGACGAAGCACATGCTCGCAGGTGCAGTGGATGTGATGAAGAGCTACGTAACGGCAGAGGGTGTTGGAGGAGGCAAACAAGTAGAGATGGGGCCTCCAGCTGGGGTGACTGTTGCCCCCGGCGTCATGCAGAAGAGTCGACGGCAACAGCAGCGGAAGCGGCCCGTCGGCAGCTTAGCTCCATCCCTGGCGGCGGCACACGGCCCTGATGAGAGTGACAACAGTGGCACTGGGAGAAAGTATACAGCAGCAGGCGTTGCGGTCACGGCTGGGACGCCCCCTCACCCATCGGTGCATGGGCCCATCGCGGACGCTGCATCGCGGACGAGCCCACTGCGGCGTCCAGCCAGTACAACAAATGCCGCGCCCTCCTCAGTGTCGTCGACGGCCACGTCACCGTCACGGGGCATGCACGCCTCACCGGCAAAGCAGAACTACGAAGAAGGCGCGGTGACGCCAACGGCAACAGGCAAGAGAGGAGAGCGACACCACACCCCTGACATAACGCTATCCGTGGCCCCCTCTGTGTCAGCTCTTGTGCCAACACCGGCGGCTTCCACACAAGCAGGAGTCGCGGTTGCCGGTGCAGGGCCGCCCACGAACACACCAGAGATGCTGCGTGCCGTGTATGGCGGCGATGCTGGGCCACCGCCGCGACGGCCGCGGACACAGGGGCGCATGACGCTCCCTCTGCATGTGCAACTCCCTCCTGAGGAGGACACGACCACGCGCCAACGTCTCGGCGAGGCAGCGCTAATGGCCGAGTTGTCTGACCTATGCGCCATGGCGGCAGCGCACGACGCAGGGCTTGCAGAGGGTACACGCCTCTATGGCGTCCAGCCTCGCCGTCCTCGCCTCTCCCAGCCAGCACCCTCCCCCAACACCGGGGAGGCGGCAGTAGAGAGGCTCAACCAGGCTGCCCCGCGCAGAGCTCTGTCGGCGTCGCCGTCGTCCGCGGCTGCCAAGCGGCGCGCGCGCGGCCCCGACAGCGGGAAGGTCGCGAGGAGGAGACGTGCAGAGTCGCAGTGGAGCGGCAGCGGGCGTAACCGTGGCGGTCGAGCAGTAGGCAGCGGTTTCAAGAACCCGGGGCCCTCCACGGGTCGACGCTGGCGGGGTACATCCCCGTACGCCACCACTGGCAATTCAAGCGGCGGTGTTGCTCACCGCAGCAACCTCCCCCTCCCTCACCGCTTCGACACGGAAGTCGTGAGCCTACTCTGCAGCGAGGCCGGCACAGCACCCTCGCACGTGGTCGCGTCCTCCACTGCATACGCAGTGCCCGTCGCCCCGCATGACGTCGTAACGAGGCCGGCCCAATACAGCGGTATGTGGTCAGAGGCCATCTGTGTGGGTGGCCGACACGCTCATGGCGCGAGAGCCTCGGATCAGGAGACGGCGGATGCTGTCGTCGCGGCTGCCGGGGTGACTGCTGGCAGGCCATCCATTGGGCGGCCGCTATTAGTGCTGACCCAGCCGGTTGGTGGCGCAGTGGCCACGTCTGGGTCGTGCACCCCACAGGAGGTGGATGCACAGCTACGCGCGGCGCTGCACCACCGTGCCAGCCTCGTCAGGGACCTCCGCCATAAGAAATCGCCATGCACATCGCCACCCCGCTCAGCGCCGCCTCAAGCTGAGGCGGCGGCAACGCTGGTGCACGACGACGGATCAACAGGCAATGATGATGATGATGATGGGCATACCGCAGTGAATGTCGCGGGCTCCCTCCCCCCGTGCGATGGCGTCTTCTTCGGTGCTTCAGCAGAGGTTTTGATCAATGCCACGGACAGCTGCGCCGTCGGAGACGACAGTGACGGTGCGCTGCCAAGCAGCCTTGACGTGGCGCCAGTGCCGCTAGTGATGCTGACTGATTACACACGAGCGTGGGTCCTCTATACCGCTGCGGAGCGCGAGGTCGAGAGCCATGCGCAGGCACTCGCGGCGGAAGACGCCGGCGTACTGGAGGCGGTCTCTCGGGCCCCAGAGCATCGCCGGCGCTGTCAAGGAGAAGAGAATGACGCGGCGTCTACCCTTGTCGCGAGGCTGCCTCGTCCTGCCAGCACCGCCGCCGCTGTGTGCTACCGCGAGAAAGAGCTCAGTTATGGTGACCCATCGCTTCAGGGGGGCAGCATGTATGTTTCGCCGCGCATGGCGGCAGAGGCGCAGGCACTGAGGGAGGCGCGCAGGCGGCTGTCAGAGATCCGCGCCTGCTTCATAGCACCGCCCTCCCTCGGCGCCGCCAGTGTGTTGGGCAACGTATCCGCAGGCAGGGTAACGGGGGTGGATATTGCATTGCGCGACGCCGCTCTCGTTCGCCAGCTCGTTGATGCGACCGTGTTGAGTGTGCTTGAGACGCAACACCAGCATTCGCAGCCGGACCTGGTACGGCAGGTTATGGCTGCCCTGGAACACGAGATTCTGCGTCTCATGCTGGCCGGCTGCCTTGAGGAGGAGGTAGAGAGGGCATCCGGAGCCGCCATGAAGGAGAAGGCGCATGGGCGACGGGAAAAGGCGCAGCAGCAGCCCCAGCTGGACGCCGATCTCGCTCGCGCGCTCGCGGAAGCAACACTGGAGGACGCCGTGCACGCCGCTCTAGAGCGCTCTCGCTGTGGCAAGAAAACGTGCCAAGCCGCCACTTCTCCCGATGCAACTGCCGCCGCCACCAGTGAGACAACAGTGATGGATGCCCCTGCCGCACGCATGGATGCCCCTTCGGCAGCGGAGGTCGAACTTCATGAAAGCGTACGCATCCCCCGCACCGCACCCACCGCGTGGCTGCGAGATGTTCACTCTCCACCGCCGCAACCGCAAGAGCCACCGCCACCGAGAGACGTGAGGAATGCGCAGAGTGAGGCAGACACGATCACAGCGACGGCAACAGTGGTCCTGCCGCCACCACGTGGCGACAACCACGCCGCCACATGCTTTGCGGCGCTGCGAGCAGCAGAGCCAACCCCGCAGGAGGTGCGCATTGTGGTCGACCTCAGCCCTGTCGTGCACCACATGGGGACGCTGCGCGACCTCGCCGCTGCCATGCCCGTGCACGACTCGCAGCAGCAGCAGTACTGTCCTCAGTCATACCCACCAGTACAACAGGAACAACTCCCCAGCCGGTGGATGGCACTCGAGGACCGCAGGGACGTCATTGTGGAGGTGGAGACCCATTTAGCTGTGGCGGAGGTGAAGGCAGAGGTGGTAGACGAGCACACGCGTGTGGCAGCGCCCACCTCCGACTACGGCGGCCTGCCGGCTCCGGCTGTATCGACCACCTTGCCTACAGTGCCGCCACCGCTGCCGCTGCCAGTGGTAACCGTTGCGGATATAACTTCTGCGCATGTGCACGGCACAACAGCCCTAGCAGATCGCACGGCCTCGCGCGACCCACCGCAGCTCATGCTGCTACGTCTGCTTCAGTCAGCACTGCTCGACCAGGAGCGGCTGCAGCGCACCAACCTGACTGACCGTGAAGAGGAGCAGCGCCAGGCCCACAAGCTGCTCTGCGAAGTTGCGAAGGCCGCCGCAGAGCGACGTATGTTCGCAGTACCGCCCTCACCGTCGGTGGCGGCGATCTCCACAGTTCAGTCTAAGCCGGCTCTGCCACAACAACTTGGGACCAACGCGGCCCCCGATAAAGCACGGCACGAGGACGGGGAGGCGGCAGAGACAGCCATGTCGAGAGTCAGTGCGCCGCCATCGCAGAAGCCGCCTCTCGTGCGGGATCCGGTGATGGAATTTGTCCTGGAGCGGATGCGGCAGTTTGGCGCCTCGCAAGAGCAACGGCTATCGATGCGCGGCACGGGGACCGGCATCTCCTCGGCTTCCCCGGTAGAGGACCTCACCGT
Source organism: Leishmania panamensis (assembly GCF_000755165.1). Lineage (NCBI taxonomy): Eukaryota > Euglenozoa > Kinetoplastea > Trypanosomatida > Trypanosomatidae > Leishmania > Leishmania panamensis. Next base: position 320,942 of record NC_025876.1, on the reverse strand, counting down.
CGCGGCGCAGACGGCGGGACTGCATGACGCCGCACCACCTGCAGAGACCGCTGCTCACCGACCACTACCAGACCCCTTCGTGCGATACGCCGCGTCACGCCCCTCCACGCGCAACCTCGGCTCCTCGACGACAACGGTGTCCTCGTGCTCGTCGCTGTCGTCGTCTCTGCCCACGTCGTCGTCACTATCGTCGTCTCTGCCCACGTCGTCGTCGTCGTCGTCGTCATCGTCATCTCTGCTCACAGACCAGGCGTTAGGGCGGGCGAGGATAACCGGCGACTGGTACAGCCGTGCGCAACACACATGCGTGCCGCACCGCATCTCGTCGGGTGCACCGGTAGAGACGTCAATGGCCTACTTGCGCCCGCCTACACGCAAGGCGCGGCCGGTGCTCGACATGCAGCGCGACGACGCCTCTGCGAGCACGGCGACGACACACTACACGACGGGGCGCAACTCTGTGGTGTTCCCCTCTGCTGAGAAGTTTCAAGAGGACAGAGCGGTACCGACAGGTTCGTCGGGCCTCCTCCCTCCTCGCGCCTCCGCCGAGGTGCAGGCAGCGCTGACTGCAGCGCTGCATGCGCACCAGCAGGCCAAACGTGCCGACGTATCGACAGCAACTCTGGCAGCGGGTTACCACGTAGAGGTGGATGACATCTCACTGGGCTCTCCCGTGGGCAACCACCCCTACGCCGTCTCGCCGCCTGTGTCCACCGCAGCCGCTGTGCAGCGCAGCAGCCCTGCCAAGCTGCGCGCCCCACCACCCACATGGTCCGCTATGACACAAGAGCGCGGCGATGCGCGCGGCGGCAGCAGCAGCGGGGAGGCGAAAGGTGCGGTGGATGATGTGTGGAAGCCGACGCCATCGGTGGCTACAAGAGAGAAAGTTGTGGGCACAATTGCCGTTGTAGGGCATCGCGGTGCTCGGGAACAGCGCGCCACCAAACCACAGCCGACGTCGCCCCCTCGCACCGCCGCGTGGGCCTACACGAGCTTGACAAGCACGTCTACCAGCAGCCACAGCGGCAACGGCGGCGATCCTGGCAGTGGTCGCGAACCAAACCGCGCCTACTCTGCTCAAGACACCACTTTTACCTCTCCTGCAATCGACGGGGACGCGCCGGCATCCTCCGCGCTTCCGTTCCTGCCCGCTCGGACACGCCATACAACCGAGCCGGCGAGGAGAAACAGCGTACCGCCCGCTTCCATGCCTACGTCTCAGCCCCTGCCAGTTACCACGGCCGCAGCGCCCTTGCCGTCCTCACCATCGTCGCTGCACGAGCACGGTCAGCTTCTCCTAGCACCGGTGCTGCGTGCCCAGCAGGAACAGCGTGCCACGGAGTCGTAGTCGTAGTAGTAGTAGTCGTAAGCAGCAGCAGCGGCGAAGGAGCTCTCTCTGTGGCGTCTCTGCTCATTCCTCCCTCTCATCCCTGGCCGCCTATTATGCCAACATACCAGTGAGACCCCTCATGTTGTGCACGCGAGACTGCTGCCTCCGTGTCTTTGCGTCTGAGCCTCTTCTCCAGAGGCGCAGATGAGGAAGGAAGGGAGAGAGCAAAGAAGCGATGAGGACTGCAGCAACAACACCCACGTCTGTGCGTGTGCGTGTAGGCGCCGGCACTGTATCCCTGCCACCCCCTCTCGCGCCTCTCTCCCTCATCCCACTCACCACATTGCAGCCACACCTCCTCCAGCTTGCATCCCCCATCGACTCTCTCTCGCCTGGGCTTGTTGCTACCTTCTCGTCCTCTCTCTCTCTCTCTTCTCCCAGGTCTGCCAGCCCTCACTAGCAGCACCCCTGACAGCACACCCGCAGCGCTGCGTCGTCGTCGTCGTCGTCGTCGTCGACACTGCCGCTGTAGGTGTTACGCCATCACAGTCACCACCACGTACAGCCAGAGAGGCGCGCACAGAGAGGCGGGAGTAGCCGCATCGGCGTCCGTTGTCCCCCCTCCCCCCCCCCTCATCGTAGAGCTGCGCTATCACATCAGCACAGGCATAAAAGTGTGCATGTGGCACTCTAGCACCGGGGAAACTACGGCGGGCTACCGCGACCCGACCACGCTGCTTGTCGTGGGCGTCCCCGACTCTTGCACTGCGAAGTGGTTGGACGGGAGCGATGTTGACTACCGCACGCCGCAGAGCCCTATGGAGGCTGCGCCAGGAATGCAGGCGGCCACCACACCGACGGCACCTGGCGCCAGTCACCGGTCGCTGTGGTCAGCTGCGGCAAACGTGCGTGCGCTAACTGGTAGCGACCACAAAGGCGCCGACGTGCGAGCCCGCGCGGAGAGCGGGCGGCGACGGCATGAGCAGCAAGAGAGTCACCTTCTTGGCGAGCGAGGCGCTCTAGACTATCAGCATAGCGTCGTCCTCTCACCGGCTGGCTGTGAGCCGAGCGAAGAACAGCGCAGGGCCAACGCGCCACCGAGCGCGACCGTGGAGGACGTGACCAACGAGCATCTGCAGCAGCAGCCACACGGCACCGCCTCGAAGAGCACCTTCGCCGCCGACGAATCGGGCGACGACTGTGCGCCGGTAGCGCTGCAGGCGTGGTACGTGGCGGGCAACAGCGCGGTGCGGAAAGCGTCGCGGACGGCTGTCCAGGCGAAGAAGTCCGTGTTAGGGTCGAAGCAGGAGAAGAGGTGCCACTCCCGCAAGCACGCGGCGTTGACGACGTTGGAGGACTCGCGCGCCGGGGTCGAGAAGTTCGCACCGCCGGAAACTCTCACTGGTCGGCCCACAACAGCGAATTTGCCGAGTTACCTCGAGAAGGACCCCGAAGACGGCGCTTTCGGCCACGCTGTTGTCCGCCCATCGATCCGTAGTGGCGGGGGGGCCGGCACGGCATCTGTGGACGTCTTGCAGAGTCGCGCTGCCCCCCGCCTGGGCGATGTGTCGCAGCGGCCGGAGGGTGGTTGGACGGACACGGCGGCGGGTTGCAGAAAAGGGCAGCAGCCGGCCGTCGCTGCAGTAGTGCAGGCGTCCGCGTCATTCTCCTCCGGATTGTGCGCGACCCCGGAGCCCATCGGGGGCAGCAGCAGCAGCACCACCACCAACAACAACAACAACAGAGACCCCGGTGCCGGTGGCAGAGCTGCAGTGACGATCAGCGCGGCAACGGCAGCGGCCACAGACGACAAAGGCGCTGAACCACCTGCCTGGGGGGTGCGGCGTCCTCTACGGGCCCACCGCTACGTTGAGCAGCCCAACGGCCTCTTCCTCAACCACGCGCAGCATGCTGATCTGCTGGCGGAGTACGCCGTCGAGGCGGAGCTGCGTTATACTCAGGAAAGGGAAGACGCCCGTCGAGCGCGGCGGTGGGCACGGCTGTTCTACGGGCGGTGCGGTGGAGAAGGTTGTCGTGGCGGAAGGCGGCGGCAGGTCGGGGCGACGGCAGCGGAGCGCAGCCGCTACTATTGGTTGTACGACTCGGCGACATACCATCGCCGCTTCGTTTCCACGCGACGCTACCTGCAGAGGCTCCGCATCTTTCTGAGTGCCTTTGCCGCTGGGGTGTCGCTGCTGATGCTCCTCGCGATCACGGTACCCTTCCCCGCCCCCTACGTCAGCAGTGACGGTGAGGTCGGTGCTAATGCCGGCAGCGACACATCTGCGGGGCTGCTACTCGCGCTCTTCGCCAATGCGTCTGCCACGCCGACTGACACCGCTGCTACTGCGGCGGCCGCACACGTGCTCCCGGTGCCGGAGCCGAGCTACCCGGCCTTCGCTCTCTTCCTCACGCCTTTCCAGGCGTTCCACGCCTCCCTGCTCCTGTGCCTGTGTCTACTACTACTCACCACGGGGTGCGCGCCGGTGCCATGGTCCGTGGCTGAGGGGTACTGGATGGCGCAGCGCCAGCAGAAGAACCACGAAGGTGCCGCGCACGCAACGGACTGGGGTGATGAGACCGCAACGCACGGACTGGCGGGCAGCAGTGACGAGTTTTGCAGCGACACCGCCGCCAGTAGCGACAACGTGGCCTTCCCCAGTCCCAGTAGCGGCGCAGGGCTTGGGGACCCGCGGAGACTGTCGAACGCAGCGTGCGGAGACGCCACGTCCTTTAGAAACGCCCTTGGCAGAGGCACGCGTCACAGTGGCCACCTGAACGATGACCCTCGCTCAGCGCTCTTCCCCACGAAGACCCTGCACTACTCCTCCGATGATCGCCTGAGTGCGTCGATGGGCGGCGGTGGTGGTGGCGGGGCAAACAGGGAGGCGTACGCTAGCGACGAGCTGAGCTCCGACGCTATGTACGTGTTCGGCGGTAGCCGTGGCGCCACACACGACCGCCACCGACATGACACGCTAAGATACAGCGTAAACTTGGGTGCCACCTGCGTCGCGTACGGTGCCGCACTCAGCGGCCCCTCCGGCACGGGGGGCTGGAGGATGCTGGACGAGGCAGAGTACATGTCCCCATCCGCCACAATGCTGAGGCCGCCGCCCGGAAGCGGCAGCGGTGCGGGCCGCTACCACCCGCTCGATCGAAACAACCAAAGTGGAAGTCCCACTGGCAGCGCCACCGTCGTAGACCGCGCGCTGGAGGACGGCCTCTCTGCGAACAACGTGTTCACGCGCACCTTTGACTACATCGAGCAGCTCGTCATGCAGCCACTCTGCAATACTGTACGTGCGTTGCCGCGCGCCTTCTCCGTGCTCTGTGCGCGGCGCAGCAACGGCACCATCAAGAGCAGCGGCGCCGACGAGGTTCGAGGAGGGCGGCAACAGGAGGCCAACGAGTCGCCGCGCTACTTAAAATGTGGCACGTCGGCGGCTAGGCGGGAGCTGGCCTCGTCCTTGAGCCCAGAGATCTACCGCGCCAGCCTAGCAACGCCTGCTCCTCTCCATCTGCACGTCCTTCTTCAGCCTCGGCTCTGGTGTGTGGCTGTGGCGTTGGCGCTGACCGTCGCCGAGATAGCATTCGTCGACGAGCGCAGCTTAGAGCTGCTGTGGTCGGCGGCCGCCGTGCCATCGCAGCGGAGAACCAGTAGCGGCGACGTGGTCCTTCCCCACGCGTGGACAGTGGTCAACTTCACACGGCCATCCGCGAGGACGGGCGGTGACCGTGGCCCTGTCTGCGACGCTATCCGCGACTGGGACAACAACAGTAGTAGCGGCGGTGGTGGTGGTGGTGGAGGCGGTGGTGGTGGTGGTGGTGGTGGTGGAGGCGGTGGTGGCGGTGGTGGAGGCGGAGGTGGCGGTGGTGGTGGTGGCGGCGGCGGTGGTGGTGGTGGTGGAGGCGGAGGTGGCGGTGGTGGTGGTGGCGGCGGCGGTGGTGGTGGTGGTGGAGGCGGTGGTGGAGGCGGAGGTGGTGGTGGTGGTGGAGGCGGTGGTGGTGGTGGAGGCGGAGGTGGTGGTGGTGGTGGTGGTGGCGGTGGTGGTGGTGGTGGAAATAGCAGTGGTAGTAGCGGTGGCAGTAGCAGTGGCGGCGGTGGTGGTGGCGGTGGAAATAGCAGTAGCAGTGGCAGTAGCGGTGGCGGTGGCAGTGACAGCGGATTGGCGGAGGCGGCTGCGTCGGATGTCCGTGTCCCCCCGAGCGACGTTGTGAGCATCTCTGAACGTCTGTGGCGCGCTCTGATCGCGGTCTACGCGACACGCATGGCGGTGCTCTGGGTCGCCTTCCTGCTGAACCTGGCCTTTTAGCTCTCCACCGTCCGCTTTTGCCTCTCCGTCGGCCCGCCTGTGTGGAGGTGTAATGTGAAATCGCCCCTCTCGAAGGCCAATGATGTCAGCATGTGGATTGAGGAGATCGACAGTGGGCAGGCAGGCAGAGACGCTTTATATCCTGCCGCCCGCAAACACACATAGAGGTGCAGGCACACACGTGACTGCTTCTACTTATCACCACACACCCTTACGCACAGCACGCTTGTCACCGGCAGCAGCACCCACCTATCGCTGCCACTGCGCCTTTCACCTTCGTCCCCTCAGGCTGTGTGCTGACCCCCTCGCCCATTCCTGTCCAGCTCTGTCTCGCTTTGCGTCCTCACCGCTTTTTCATGTATATTCGCCGATGATGAAGAGAAGAGGGCACGCCTCCGCGCGTGACATCTCAGGCTCCAGCGCCCCCTCACTTGCCGTGTCGGGCGAAGCCAAGCCGCAGCCCCCCCCCCCCCTGCCAGACGCTGAGCCGCTTCTGGTGGGGACAGGGCCACGCACCTACGACGTAGTGAAGACAGTGCGATGTATTGCTGCTGATGTGGGCGGTCACGTCCTGCATGGCGTGGCGTCGGAGCGGCCTGCGACTGTGAGCATGCTTGTACCGCCCATGTGATGAGTGAAGTGCCAACGTGACTCGACCGTATCGCACCCGGGCCTGACAGCCTACGGCTGTGGGGAGCCCGCATGTCACCCACAGGGATGCACCAGCTGGCGGCCGGCATAGTGGGAGCGGCTGTGAGGCGGCCGGCTGGGTGGGTGGGCAGAGTTTGAGCCAGGGGGCCGTGCTCTGATGACGGAGCCGGCGCGTTGCTCTAGGTCGTGTGTCTACGGCTGCTTCGCACCACGCGACGGGCCCCTGTGGCAGAGCGGAGTTTAGTCCGCGCTCTACGGCGGAGAGTAGACGTGTTGGTGGAAAGACACACTAGAGGCTGCTGGGTATGGGTCCCTGTACTCCCAGCAGCCTCTTGCGATTCCACGCACACACACACATCCTCCTCGGACGACATTGTTTTTCTCGTTTGCTCTCCTTCTTTCCTTCCTCTCGACTTGATTCCCTACCGCTCGCTAAATCACTACCACCATCATCAGCTGCGCGTGTCAACCGCCCTCCCCCCACCCCACCTATCCACCACTACCATAGTCATACTCATAACTGCCACGAACGTGCGCCTAATACGCCCACGCATACACACGCAACAGCGTCAGCCTATCCATCATCGGGGCGTACGCGTCCCACTGCCACCAACACCCCCTTCCTCCACTCAATTGCGCATTACTCGCTGAGTAGCGTGGCAACAAAGCCCCACTTTGAGGTGGCGGAGGGGGGGCGGCAACCCTCTCAAACCCTTCTTAGCAGCGTGCATCCCACCTCTCTCACTCTCCGATCCACACAGTACGCGGCCAGGCCACCTGCACACCTGCTTCCCCCACCCATCGATCGCTGTGACCCATTCACATGAGTGAGGCGAGGGCGTCGGTGGACGTGGCACATCCACGAGCTGCGGACGACAAGGGTGGCAGTCAGGGCTACAGCGACCGCGGCCACCATCATCTATCGCCACCGCAGCACGAGCAGAGTTGGACAGAAGCGTTGATCGTGAACCCACCAAGCCCCGGAGACGTCGGTCTTGAACCGCCTGTATGGCATCGCCCGTCCACTGACACCACCTCAGCATATCCCCTGACGACGCGCACCCTGACAGATCCACAGGGGCAGCGCAGCAGCGGTCGTGGCGGTAATCACACGCGCGCAACGCCTGGCGCAGCGGACGGGGGAAATGGGAGCAGCGAAATACACTCGCTCGCTTCCGCATCACCGCACCTTGCGATGAGAGGCCGGCGCGGCAGTACTAGCGCGGTGGGGACACCAACGCTCTCCCAGCACCACCAACAGCACCATCGCCTCGGCAAGCACTCACCAGGCATGAGCACTGTGGACTCTCATGGGCACGCCCCAGCTGAGGTGACACAGTACACGCCCGCGTACATCAAGGCCAGTCGCAGCCCCATCACACCGCCAGCCGCTGCCTGGGCCGGGGCTAATAGAAGCCGCCTGCGCGTCCGTCGAAAGCAGCGGAGCAATCCGGTGGGGCTGACGGCAAGCGCACACGCCTGGCACTGGGGTACAGCTCCAGTAGCCGCGGTGGCCTTCCAGCAACGGCAACAGCAGGGCCGCTGCCGGCAGCGCCGTGCCGTCGCTGAATCACGCGAGGGTGCGCCATGCCGACGGCACGGCCGCAACACACCTGTGCCGCTCTTCTCCAACGTTCCGACGACGGCGGCGATGGGCGCGGCGGTAGCGGCCCGGGCACAAAAAGCAGCGCCGAACCGGGGCAGGTCCAGCCTAGCGGCGAGGGAGCCGGTGCAGCGCGCTGCGCCGACGTCTTCCGCCCCTGACCGCACAGCCGTCTTCACCTTTCCACATGCGACGCCAGTACCCAGTGGTGGAGGCAGCTTACCAGCGGTACTGGAGTCCTCACCCACACAGATCGAGGCAGCGTCGATATCGCCCACCAGGAAGGTGCCTGGCGAAGACACGCCACCTCAGCCTGGGGCAACTACCACAGTGGCACCACTCTCTGCTTGCGCATCTAAAGCACCAGCGTCCGTGTCGGCGGGTGCCGCAGCCCCTGCAAACTCTCACGCTGCGCCGCAATACTTTACTTTCCCCCCGTCGCACACCCAGCGGACGGGATGCCACCTCGGTGGACCGCACGGCCTCGCCCCGCTAAGACACTTCGAGCCAGCTACCTGCAGCACTGTCGCTGATGGCGCGAAGCCGGAGGATGACATTTCTCCTGTGGACGCAGCAGCGCGCGGCGCACCGTCGCCGTTGCACCCCGCCACCGGCGTAGCAGACCAGGAGCACTTGGAGGCGACAGACCAGTCTACGCATGGGGACGACAGTCGCGTCGAGAGCGTTGCGTCAGGGGTGGAGAGCAGTATGTACAGCCTAGTCCACTCACACCAGACCTCTGACAGTGCGCGCGCGTACCCCGCCTCCACCACCCAGGAGGACCTGGTGGAGACGGCAGCCGCCATGGACAGGGCCTTCACCAGCATGGAGGCGCACATGGCCCATAATTGGCAGCGCGCCGACGATGCACGCGTGCTGGAAGCTCCGCAGCCCATCGCCGCTGAACCGGAGACGGCCCTCAGTAGCGCCTTTTCGAAGTCACGCGCAACAGGCAACGACGCCGTCAGTGACATTTCACTCAGCAACGAAGCAGCCGATGCTCGTGCGCTTAGTCGCGTCCGCAGTGCTGTGACCGTAGGCATGCTCACCAACAGTCCTCACTACCGCTGTACCGACAACGCATGCAGTGCGCCTGGCAACCCTGGCGGCCGTAGTCGCTTTAGCGAAGGTGGCGCCACTAGTGATGCTGTTGCTTCCGGCTCGCCGGAGGCACAACAACGACTGCGCCCCCGCATCGCTATCGCAACAAGCCTGGAGGAAGAGGCTCTGCTGCAACAGTACATAGCAGCTGGTGGTGGCCCCGGCATTAGGTCGGTGGATCGAGCGACGATACTGGCGCACCCCTTGACTGCGCCGCCGTACGTGGCCGACCCGAGTTCAGTGGCGGTATCAGGCAGAGGGGGTGGCAGTAGCGTGTCCACGTCTCCATTTCTACTAACGCAGCAGCAGCGGCACACGAATACTTCCAATTTGCTGAGCGCCAGCGCTGTTCTGGGCCAGCGCACTACCAGTGGCGCCAGCAACTCTTTCTGGAGCTCAAGCAGCGTCCCTGCGAATGCTTTCAACGAGAGCAGCCCCGTCATCCATTCCTCTATTTATGCCCCTGGCAGCCCCTTCACCACGGCAGCCGGGGCCCCGACGATGCGCGACGCCTTCGCCGCGTCCGTCTCTGTGCAGCAGAATAAGTCCGCGCTAATCACCGAGCTCAAGCGGCGGCGACAGCGACTGCAGAGGAAACTCGCCCTCCTGCAGGAGGAGGCGACAGCGCGTAACATCTTCGCGCTCGTCCGCGCCAGCAACGCCTCGCAGTTGCAGTACCTCTTGCAGGAGGGCCTGTGTAACGTGAACGACCGCGACTACAACGCATGCACACCGCTGCATGTGGCGGCCGGGGAGGGGAATCAGGCCATTGTGCGTCTGCTGCTATCTTTTGGTGCTGACGTCGTCGCTGTGGATCACAACGGCCGCACCCCGCTGGACTGCGCCGCGGCAAACCGGCACAGCGGCGTCGCCCGCTATCTCCTCACCGTGATTCGCACCAAGCACTTCAGCCAGGACGGCGGCGACGGTGGATTCACCAGCAGTGGAGGTGATGATGGCCCGCCTGTGACCATGTGCGGCCCGAAATCGACCATGGACGAGGGCTCTCTTGTAACCGGCGTGTACCCGAGCCTGTCCACCTCGCCAGTCGGCCAACCCTCGGAGCGGCCACCCGTTGTAGACATTGCTACGGGTGCTCTGCCTCTCGGCAACTCTCCGGCCGGCTCCATCTCCCTGGGTACCACCACTTTCACACAGAGAAACACCGCCGCGCAGTGCCACTCAGAGTTGTCGCCCACGGGGTCACAGGGGCCGCCGCTACCTCTCTCCCATCAACGCCAGCAATACCAACAGCCGGCCTCCTCGTTATCGGCGGCCTCCACACCGTCGCTGTCCAGGCCCGAAAACTTAAACCAGCTTCCTGCCCACGCTGCCGCCTCCGGCACCATCACGGACGCAGAGAGCTGGACTGGCAGCGATGCGCTGCCGCACACGGTGGGGTGGGGTACCAATGCGCCCCCTGCAACTGCGGCTGCAGCTGGCACGACGGCCTCTAGCGGTGCGCCACCCACTACGATACCGAAGTCTGCGTCTTCACTGGCCGTGGACGACATCAGCGGGGCTGTGTGGTGCCCGTTCCCGCCGCTGTCAACGACGCCACAGCACCTCGCACCACCTCAAGGAGCGGCAGCAACGGCGAAGTCAGTGGGTGCCAACAGCAGTCTGACGGGACACTTGAGCATAATGTCCGTGTCGACCCCGCGGTGGCGGCACAGCAGCATCCCGCACGGCAGCTCCCCGATGAGACCGGTGTTTCTGTCCTCGTTAGACTCGACAGCGGCAGCTCACTCTCGTGGCCTCATCGCGGCGGAGTCGAACACAGGCACCACCCCAACGGCGCCGCCGCCCAGGATGATCGGCGTCAACGCCTTCGCTACCAAGGCTGGTAGCGCCAGCGCTGGTGGTGGCGGGCAACTCCTCAAGCGGCACGTCATGTCAACGCCGATGTTCGTGGCGGGTGGGATCGAAGAGAGCGTTAGCGAGGAGACAAGCCAGGCAGCAGCGCAGCAACCGCCATCACGCTTGCACTTCAGCACGTCCCTCATCACACCCGCCGCCACCGCGGGTACGATGGCTGGTTGGCATGACGGTGATGAACCGCTCGTGGACACCGATGTCGAGGGCATTGAGGATGCCCTCCTTGACCGGCGCGGTCACTGCAGCATGCACCGCCGTTGCATGCAGAGCGAGAGCAGCAGCAGCCCCCATGGCGAGTTCGGCTCCGTGTTGTCGGACTGGTCGCGGAGCGGCAGCCTGCGCACACTCGCTACGGGAAAAGAGAAGCAGCAGCACAACCGTAAGGACTGCAGCAGCTTCAACGAGACAGGGAGCTTCCCTGGCGAGGTACCCCCTACCCTCTCTCCTCCACCAGCGCCAACAGCAGCGACTGGCGCGGCCGCCGTTCGTATCTCGTCAACTTCGACAGCAGCATCCGGTGGTGGTGCGCCACAGCGGCAGATGCTCCTACGCCCGCCGCGGCTTCCAGACAGTCGCCCCCCACCGACCGAGAGAGGAGGCACCAAAACAGCTCCAGCGACGCGTACGTACCCCATGCACATGCTGCGTCCCCTAAACCTTCTCCCCGTCGACATGCAGGAGGAGTTGGGCGGTGATCATGGCAGCGTCATCACATCAGCGACCACAGCCCCGACAGCAGCGTCAGCAGTGGCCACCACCTCCTCCGTCTACTCACAAGTGTGCGGCCCACTCAAGAGTCAGGAGGACCTGACATCGTCGACGCTCGCCTCCGGTGCCGGCTCGCTGCGTGGCGTAGGCGCCGGCAGCGGCAGTCTCTGTGACATGGGTCAGCAGTCACTTGAGGAGCACCACCACCACTACCGCATGGCCGCGCTCGGCATGCTTGTCAGTCAGCAGCAGCTGAGAGACAATTCTGGCGTTGACAAGCGTCCGGCGCCACCGCTGCTTCAAACGACGCGCGCCGCGCTCGAGCCGATCAGGATGGAGGCCACTGTGACTGACTCTGCCTCACCAAGCGGCGATGGCAGTAGCAGCCGCAGCGCCGTGATGAAGAACAGTAGCAGCGATGTAACGCCATTTCCCTCCTACCCTCAAGTGGCGGCTGACCCCGCTGTAGTGGTCCCATCCTTGCTGAGCAGCACCGGTCCCACCACTGCCACCTCTGCCGAGGCTACTGGAGCCATGTTAGCAGGTGCGGTGGAACTCGTGAGGGAGCCGATGGCAAGCCCCCACGCAGCCAAGGAGCAGTCCCTCCTACAGGAGGTGCAGCACGAGCCGGCGGATCTGGCCACGCTGCACTACTCGAGCTACACCACGATCAGCGACACTGTCTCGGTAATTGTCTGCATGGTAGGGCTGCCAGGCCGAGGCAAGAGCTTCATCAGCAAGCGACTCGTGCGCTACATGAACTGGAAAGGTGTGCCGTGCCGTGCGTTCAACGCCGGCAACTACCGGCGGCAACTGCTTGGGGCCGAGGGCACCGCTGACGCCGAATTCTTCAACCCAGACAACCCGCAAGGCGCGCAGCTGCGGGAGCGCATGGCAGAGTTCGCCTGTGAAGACCTCGTCCGCTTCATCGCCGCCCACTCGCTCGCCGTCGGCATCCTCGACGCGACGAACACGACGCGTCGGCGGCGGGCGTGGCTCGCGGAGTATTTCCAGCACGAAGCACAGCGCCACGCAGTGCCGTACCGGCTGCTCTTCATCGAGTCCGTCTGCACAGACGACACCATCGTCACGGAGAACATCCTGCGAAGCAAATGCGATAATGACGACTTCAGGAACCTCAAAGACGTCGGCACCGTTATCAATGAGTTCCGCAATCGCATCCTGCAGTACGAGCGGGTGTACGAGACACTAGAGCCGGAGGAGCGGATGCCGTACATCAAAATCGTCAACGTCAAGCACCACGTCATCCTGCACCGCGTGCCGAACGGCCTGGGCAGCCGCATCGCCTTCTTCCTGCTGAACCTTCACCCCATCGCCTTCCCGATCTACGTGGCACTACCAGGCGAGACCGTCGGGGATAGCATGCACGTCTACGGCGGTGAGGACCGGCTGACGTCCCGCGGCGAGGCCTATGCAGTAGCGCTGAAGCACTTCATTCAAGACCGATACGTCCCGCACATGGTGGTGCTACACGCCACGAACTACAGCGTCCTGAGCACGCTGACACCGCTGATGGACAGCGCTAAGGAAGAAGAAACCGCGCCTGTCCTGCATGCTCCGAGCAGCGCGAGCGGCCACGGGGCGTCGGCTTGTCACCTCACTGACACCTCGAAGGCCGCAGCGCCTGCACCTCAGCATCCGCACGACGGCAGCGGAGATACGCGCCGCATTCTGTGCGAAGCGTCTGTGGAGCGACAACCTGCGACTGGGGCAGCGGCGAAAGCGGCCCCCATGCCTGCCGACGCGTCTACTATCGTTCCTGACGCAGCAGTACTGAAGTCACCGCACAGCCTGTCTGTCGTGCCTGGGACTGGAGAAGTAGTGGCTGAGGGCGAGAGCCCTGCCGAGGCGCCGAGGGATCCGCAGCAGCGCGATGGCGACGGCGGTGGCGTGGCTGCTGTTGACGGTCGTCTACTCGGCGCAGTAGATGCCGTGGCGCTGGAGCAGTTCATGCACGAAGACGACAGCGACCAGGTAGATGAAGAAGAAATCGGCGATGAGGTCCTCTGCCCGGTGCCGGGGCTCGATAACATTAACTTCGGGCGCTTCAGCGGGCACACCGCCGCGTGGGTGAAGGAGAAGTACCCGCGCCTGTCTGCGCTTCTGTACGATGTGGACGACGGAAACGTGAGTGCCGGAGCAGCAGCACAGCAACACCAGCAAGAGTCACGCAAGTACAACGATGCGGCAGACGCGACTATGCCGTTGGCATCAGCCGGGAGTGCGAATGCCACCGGCAGCGCCTCACACCATCGCCTCGGCCAGGGAAACGAGACCCACCTGGCTGCAGCTTGGCTCTCGGCCCCGCTGCCGCCGCAGGTGCACTATGCCACGCATGAAGAGGCCGTTTCGCACCTGCAGGGCGCCGTAAGCGGTGCTGACCCGCGCCTCTCCTATTGCACCCAGCTGCCGAATGGCGAGAGCTACCGGCAGGTCAACGTCCGCCTGGAGCCAGCGCTGATGGCCGTCATGCGTACGCAGTCCCCAGTGTTTGTTGTCGCCCCAGCCGTGCCAGCGCAGGGGATTTTATCCTTCTTCATGGACGTCATCCCAGAGCTGTCGCCAACCATCCGCATCCCGAGTGGGTGTGTGGTCGAGATCGGCGTCAAGGACGGCATCACAGTGCACCCTCTGCTGCCAGACGCGCTGCCGGAGAGCATGACACGCTCCCTGCTGACGGTGCTGCCGGAGATCCAGGAGGCCATCCGCGAGGTAGCCACCGCCAGCTCCGTGGAGAAGAGAACAACGGGGGCGCCTGCCCGCGGGAGCGCCACTACCGAGTCTGGAGGTGCACAGAAATAGAACGGCGAGGCGTGCCCGGTGGGCGCGAACGCCTCTCGAGCGGCCACAGCGCCACCGCCGCCCTCGTAGTCGCCCGGGGGGATTTGTGGCTGACTCCCCCCCCTCCCCCGAGCGTCCTCATTGACGCGACACATTTTGCTGAAGCCTTTCTCCCCGGTGCCAGCGTGGTGGGCTGAGCGGCTCCTCCACTTCCTTTGCCTCTGCTCTGGTGTTGCTGCCGTGTATCGATGGATCCGTGTGGCGCCTCTCTTCACGCGCTCGTCGTGTTCTCTTTCCCCTCGGTGTCGGTGCGGCTTCCTTGACCCGTTCCTGTAGAATCGCGTGCCGACGTCCTCCGCCTCCGCCTCCACCCTCTCTCCTCGTCTGGACTCCCTAGCCGGAAGCGTGCCCCCCTCCCCCCCCCCTCCTTCTCCCCCCGCAAGCTCACAGGCGCACAGGCACGGACGCCCTTGAAGGGGGTGTTCACGTCCGTATCGGAGAGCGCACATGCAAACTCATGCGAGCATGGGTGGGTGGGTGTGTGTGGAGGGGGGGAAGGGGGAGGTCTCCTAGGTCAAGGACAGTAGATTACGTACGCGGTCACCGGCTCGAGTCAAAGTCGAGGCGGAGGCGGAACTGTAGCACCGCCACATCTCCCGCGTGATTGAGCACGTGCTCAACACACGCGCGCATTCACCTGCAAGGGCAAACAGGTGCAGACTACCCTCCTCCCACAACCTCCTCTCTCTCTCCCTCTCTCTCTCTCGTATAGATCCCTCTTCCTCTGCAGGGAGGGGAAGCCCACACGAGTACGCACTGTCATTCGCCAGCAGACGTTACTACACGCACCATCACCACTGACTACCCCTCCTCCTCCTCCTCCTCCCTCTCACACGTGCAGTGCCGCACGCAGCCGCCACCATGCAGGTGTTGTCAGAGGCGGTCCCCATGACATGCGGAGAGGTGTTTGCCCTGCTGCGCCGCCGCCGGGATGAGCGAAACGCCACTCGGCACCCGCCCTTTGGGCTGCAGCCCGCGCTCGCCGACAACCACCAGCGTGCCACTGTCGCCACCGCCACTAAAGCAGCGCCATCAGCAGCAGCAACGTCCGTCGTGAGCAGCGCCATCAGCAGCAGCAACGTCGGGCAGCACAGCAGCAGCAAAGCAGTGCCGGCCGGGGCTATTGAGAGCGCCTCCGCGGCTGCAGCGACGTCGACCGCCAACATCCTCGCCTCATCCTCCTCTAGGCATCTGGTCGTGCTCCTCACAGAGGTAACCATGCTCAACTACATCGCGAACCACTCCTCTCTGCTCCCTGAGTCAACAGTACAGACGCCGGCTAGCGCACGAGGGCGCACCTTCACACCGCGCGACATGTATGGGCCCACATCGGTGTACAACAGGGTCGCCAGCGCGCTGACAGCCTGCAACACCGAAAGCCAAAGTGGTGCCACCGCAGGGACGTTCGCAACAGCCGCGGACGCGCTGGTCGATGCAGAGCTCGTGTCATCCTGCTACGCGAAGCTGACCACTTACCGCCCGGGGACACGCGGTCATGTCCGCGGCGTCGAGGAGCTGCTGGAGCACTTCGAAGAGGTAGGACGTGCACAGGAACGCTTCTACGCTGCAGGGGTGCGCCGCGTTGTGCAGCAGCTTTGGCGCAGGCGGCTGTGGGTGCCAACCGGTGGTCCGTACCCGCCGCCACCTCCACCGTCTGCAACGACAGCGCCGTCGTTGCGCAACTGTGGCGCCCTGGTGAAAACAGAGTCGGTCGCCGAGGAGGATGTCAGCGGTATTGCGGAAGCGATTCAGAGGTCGTCCCTGGATTCCCAGCACTTGTCCCCCTCCGCAGTGGCAACGACGACGACGACGACGCAGGGCAGGGTAGCCAGGCGGAGCGGTGCTGGAGAGATGAAAGCCGTCGCTGAGGGTGCGCGGCCCACCAATGCGTCGCGTTCGCTAACGCCGTTGCTGCTGGAGCCTACTCCGCTATATGGTCCAGCAGCAAGGAGCGGCGGTGGTAAGAGTAGCACGGATGGCGGCGCGGCTACGCCGAGCACAGCACACAGTTCGCTCAGCTATCGCGCGCAGGTACAGCAGCAGCAAAGGAGTCGGTCTCTGTTGTCGGAGGCTGAGGTGCTACAGCTCGTCGTAGGCCGGCCGCAGCGTGCACTTGACGTGTACCGACTGCTAGACGACGTCGATGGTCGTCTGCAGTACAGGGAGGAGGCGGTGAACGCCTTCGTGGAGGCTGTGACTGCCGTCTTTGCCGAGTGAGGAGCACGGCGAGTACGGCGGAGTTGGTGGCAGAGCGCCTAACACCTGGTGAAATCGAGCGGACTGCGTGCGTATCTACAAGCATGTAAGGTGGCAGCAGCGGTGTTGTTGTTGTCTGAGCAAGTCCAATAGAGTCTGAGCCGCAGCATGGTAAGCACGAAGTAAACCTATCAGCAGTCATGCAGCGATGGATGGAAGGGGAAGGATCGGGGGAAGGAGGTGGGGGCGCTCTCCTCACCCCTATAGGCGAACCCCATCCCACCCGCCGTCCCCGCGCCCCGGCCAGAGCCCCCCGCCCTAATCATATACGCGGGGATTTCCACTTGTGAAAGTGCAATATCCAGAGCCTCTGTTTCACCCCCCCCTTTCCCCCTATCCCTCCGCCCTTCTCTCCTCCCTTTCTCTCGCCACTCCATCGCTGCACACGCCCAGTGTATGCGCTTCTCCGCACACAGCCACGCGGCCCTCCTTCAGCCTCACCCCCCTCTCTCTCTCCTTTTCCTTCGTGAAGTGCCCCAGGAAACGTGTCGGCGCGCGCTTGCCACCGCGGGTCCGTGCGCTGCCCCAGTCAGTGCGGCGGTGCAAGTCGCCCTCACATACGCGCGCCCAAGACGTCTTGGGCTTAAACAGCAACGAGAGGCAGCACGCACGAAAGCAATTGGGCTGTTGTGCTCTCCTACTCCTCCTCGCTAACCCACGCCACCCTATTACAAGGCGGCAGGCAAAACCATCCTCATCACCTACGCCCGTCCGCCCCCCCCCCCCCCCTCCTACCCCCTTTGCACAACTTGTTTGCTCTGCGACTGCTGTGTTGCCTGCGTACGTATCGGTGCGCGTCTTGTGTGCTTCATCGCCCCCCCCCTTTCTCCTTCTCCCTCGTCGGTGTTGTTTGGCTGTTTGTCCGGGTCTCCCCTCCGCTGCAGACGCCTCACTCATCAGCGCTTTTCTCCTCCTGTCGTTCACCAACCCACTTAGCCCCCATTTTGCTCACATTCTGCATGCATTCTCTGCTGCGAGTCCGTGCGTGCCCAACCTAGCTCTCTCTCTCCCTCTCCCTCTCTCTCTCTCCCTCTCTCTCTCTCCCTCTCCCTCCCTCTCCCTCCCTCTCCCTCTCCCTCCCTCCCTCCCTCTCTCCCTTGCTTCTCTCTCCTGTATGTGCGGCTGTTGTCTACTGCTACGACTGCTGACCATTTTTCCAACAGCCCCTCCCCCTCTCCCTCCACCTCTGTAGATTCCCTCTCTGCCTCGTCCCTCCCCCCTCTCCGCTTCCACAGTCAACCGCCCTCCTCTTGTGAAAAGGCGCTCACTTACCTACGTGTGTGCACACGCAGCTGCTGATCGTCCTGCGTCCGCGCCCACGCGCGCATCTACGCCCTTCCTCTCTCCCCTTCTCTCTCCCTCTTGCGTCTGCGAACCTCATCGGTGTCGTGTTAGTTGTGTCACGGGCTGCCCCCGCTCGCTTGTCGCTTTGCGTGTACTCTTTGGATTTGCTCGCCGCTCCGTGCTGGCTGACACACACACACACACACACCGCGTGACGACCTCAGTGTGCTGGGAAGTGAGTTCTACGCACCATCGTATTTTCTCTGCTCCCGCTACGCCCTCACCTTGGACGTGTCTTTCCTCCCTCCGTCTCTCTCTCTCTCTATTGATCTCTGTGGCTTGGGGCTCGTTTTCGGGTTTTCTTGCTTGCGTCTCGGCCCACTCGCTCCGCTCTCGCTCGCTTTTCCTCGGCCAGCAGGGATGTACAGCGCGTGTTGGACTCACTCGCCTGTTGTCGTCGTCAGACTGCTGCCCGGCTGTCCGCCTCCCTCCCTCTGTTAGGTGTTTGGCTTTGCTCTTCTTCTTCTCGCCCCTCCCCTCCCGATACACACACACACACACGCACGCACGCACCACCTCCCTCTCTCGCTCGCTCTTCAGTGGACCAAATGCTGCGCTGGGCGACGCAGGTCTTTGGCGAGATGAGGACCAGTGCGACGGCCGCAACGGACACAAGCGATACCCGCACTGGAGAAGCGGCTGCACACGAGCAGCAACTTCGCCACTCGCGACACGGCCCTGATGTGCCGCCGCTGAAGCGGTGGTGGACGTCCGCAGACGCGGAAGATGCCTCTGCTTCGGCGGTGCGCCCCTCGTCTCCCGCCTCCCCCACCCCTGTAGAGGGTAGCATGGATGATGGCTATTGCTCCCCTGGCGTCCTTGACCTCGCAGCTTCACTAAAGTTTTCCATGTGGACTGCCGTTGCCGCCGCATCAGACACATCATCAGCGATGGTGGGGAGGAGCGCGAGTGGCGAAGGTGCGCCGGCTGGATCCGCCGCGCTCGCGCGCAGCGATGAGGACGAGGTTGACGACTTCTTGAAGAGTATCATCGCCGGCAAGACGGACATACTGCGCAAGCAACTCGCTCAGCGGAAACTCGAGGCCGCCGCCGCAGCAGCCAATGCTGGCAGCAGCAGCAGCAGCAACAACAACAGCAGCAGCAGTCCCACCAGTACTCGCGGTGGCGGGGCTGGTCTCCACAAGAGCATTAGCCGCAACAGCGCATCAATGACTGACGACGGCTCCGCCTTCACGGGGAGCGGCGCCTACTTCCAGAAGCCGCCCCATACCGCTGCAGCGACAATGGACAGCCCGCTCACAGGCGATAGGGTGACAACAAGCCGGAGAGGGAGCGCTGGAGGCGCCTCGCATCCGCAGCAGCAACCCACACGCCGGAGCCGCTACGTCAGCTCCGCCGCGCGCTCGCTGCAGGATTACGAGCTGATTGCGTTTCTCGGAAGCGGCACGTTCGCTGAGGTCACGTTGGCGCGCAACAAGGTAACCAAGGAGTACTTCGCCGTGAAGAAGATCTCCAAGCAGCGGGTGAAGGAGGAGGGCTGCGTCGAGCGCACCTTCACGGAGCGGCAGCTTCTCGCCAAACTGCACCACCCTTTCCTTGTTCGCCTCTACCAGGCCTTTCAGAGCCAGACGCACCTCTACCTCGTCCTGGATTTCGCGCAGGGCGGCGACCTTTACTACCTCAACATGCAGCAGCTGTGGCTCCGCAGCATGAGGCGCAGACTCGCCAAGATGCAGTACCCGTACTACCAGTGCGCCTCCAATACCTTCACGCCGGTGCTCGTTCCTATTGCGCCGGTGCCGGGTAGGACCGGCGCAGCCGCCGCCACGGCAGAGTCGAACGCACAGCAGCAACAGCCGAAAACATCGCTCCCTCCCCCCCTCTCTCTCCAAGCAGGCGGCTCACGGCTGACGACCGGACTCACCTTGCGCCCTCTCTTCCTTTCCTCCGCTACGACACAACCCCCAAAGGCGACTCTCAATGCCCAGCCCCAGCAGCCAAGCGGTAGCAACGGCACCACAACGACGGAGAGGGACGCACTCCCCGCGCCATCGGCCATGGTTGGCGGTTTGGGGCCTGACGCAGTCAGCGGTGCCTCTCAGTCGGGCATCGCTGCCACGAGCACCATCACAGGAACAGCGCGGCCTCTGCCTCCAGCACAGGGTGGTTACGCGAGCGGCATGAATGATGATGCCGACGACGCCGTGGCCGCAGTGACCAAGGAGGAGGAGGACATGACGGCGTCCGATGGCGCCATCGGCAATAACGACTCCCTGGTCGACGCACCGCCCTTCATGGTGATGCGCCGGCAAGAGCAGCAAGGTAGGCCGTCACAGCGAGGCGTCGCTGACCGCCCCAACCCTAGCCCGCGAATCGCTGCTGGCTGGCCCCACTACACGGCCGACACTGTCGATGAGGTGAACTTCAGCTGCCGCGGCAGCGCTGTGGCGTTCAAAGCCTTTACAGCAGGCGGTGAGGGAAGCAGAAGCTCGCCGACGTCAGTCATCATCCCAAGCACGTCGGAGGTCACAGGCCTCGCAGCGATGGAAGAGAGCACTCCTGCAGCGACCCGAGATACCAAAGCCGCGTCCTCACCGACCCCAGCGGCTGTCTTGGTCATGTCGAAGACCCAGGTGCCGCCGCTACAGCCACCCATGCACTCTCAGGACAAGAAGAACGGCAGCGGTGGCTACAGCAACAACGATGGTGCTGGTGGTGCGGGCGAGCCACTGCGAGACGCGGGTGGCACCGACGCGACCAACGTGAAGAAGAGCAGGAAGACGCCCAGCAGCGCGCACCCGTCGACGACGGAAGCGATGCAGAAGCTGCCCCTCGCCAGCGACAACAGCCGCACCGCGACTCCCACCCGACACGCAGTGGCCACTTCACCGACGGGTATGCGCACGCAAAGGGGGTCATCGTCGAGAAGGAAAATGGCGAAAGCAAATCTTCTCGATGACAGGGGCAAAGACGACGAGGCGCTGACGTCCTCCTCACTGCCGCTGTCGGCCTCCGCGACAACAACGTCATTCGCTGTTGCGACCGCGGGGCAAGGCGCGGCCCCCACACCCGCCTCGCTTGGGGTCAATCTCGCCACGTCGTTCCACCAAGCTGCGATGGAGGGCAGCACCGGTGTGCTGCCGCGGTTGCTGAGCGCGGAGTTGGCGCCTGATGGGGGGCATCGCTTCCCGCTGCGACTCATCGCCTTCTACGCTGTCGAGGTGGCGCTGGTGCTGCAGTACCTGCACCGCGAGGGCTTTCTCTACCGCGACCTGAAGCCGGAGAATATTTTGATGCGCGGCGATGGGCACGTGATGCTGACGGACTTCGGCGTCGCCAAGTACCGCAAGGGTGCTGCCATCATTCCCTCAGCCAGCGGCGACGGCGTCAACGGGGAGGATGCTACTAACTCCTCCTCGGCTGTTGGTACTGGCGCCGACGGCAGAGCGAACAGCTTTACAGGCACGACGCAGTACATGAGCCCAGAGATGCTACGTGGGCAACCGCACGACTCCCGCACAGACTGGTGGAGTTACGGCTGTCTACTCTTCGAGTGGGCCAACGGGCGCAAGGCATTTGACGCGCAGAACCAATTCGCGCTCTTCCGCTCCATCGTAGAGGAGGACGTGAAAATCACCCCGGAGGACTACCGGCTCACCCCACTGGAGGTGCACACACGCGTCGCACAGTTGCACTACCGCACGGAGGAGGTGCGGCTGGAGTGCGAGGAATGGGTCGCGCGGCGATTACGACGCAGCTTCACTTCACCGCTGCAGCGCTCAAGGTCGCCGTCGACTTTCATAGCCGAGGTGGTCTACAACCCCGACAATCGCAGCTTCGATGTGCTGCTGCGCTCTCCAGCGATGTCAGCCCGGTCCGCGCAACCCGACATCGATGGCTCCTTCGCAGCGACTGAGGGACCGGAGGGAGCGGTGGCAAACAACTCAGTGAGCAGCAGCACTCCACACCGGCACGCCTACCCTCGCCTGCATAGCCAAGGCTACGCGTCACCGCAGTCGCCAGCAGCTGCGGCAGGAGCACCGACAGCGGCGATGCTGGATGACTCATTCGCGAGCCAACTCGGCACTCTGAGACTACCCAAGGCTGCCGGTGCGGAAGACGACCCCCCAGGGCCTCCGCCAAAGTTGGTCCTGAATGACTCCCTCGAAGCCAGTTCCTTCGTGGCAACAGGATTCAGCTCCTCCCTATCGCTCTGCGGAGCGCCGACGAACCTGTCCATGCATCTGACCACCACCGAGGACGGCGCCACCACCGCGCTGCACCAGCAAGAGCAGCAGGAGCGGTATCGCCACCATCAGCGACGCCGACTGCGCCTGTCCTGCCTCACCCTGGACGAGGCGACTCGCGACCGCTACGTCGGCACCGCCGTGGCGCAGATGGATGAGGCGCAGGCGCTGCTGCGCGACTTAACTGTGAAGCTGCTCGACCGCCGCGTGGAGCACCGCCTCAGCGGCGAGGCCGTCCTGGAGCACCCCTTCTTCACCTGCTCGTACATCGCCTCGCAACTGTACTACGAGGTTTATCAACGGCGTGTCCTGCCGACGGAGCTGCGTCGGCTCGTGCGCGCCTCCCTCGGCCCCACCTCACCGACCGGCCCCGTCGCATCGACGTGGGATGAGGCACTGCAGCAGTCTATCACTCCCTCCTCTCCGCTGCCGTCAACGTCCACCGCTGCCGCCGCCTCGCCCGTGCAGAGCTCTTTTCTCCCTGCTCCGCTGCAGCAGCCGACGCGGCCGGAGGACTGGCGTCAGCTCTTCATGGAGCGCCGCATTCGCGCCCCCTACACACCGCGGCTGCGGACCCGTGACGACCTCCGCTACTTCCCGGCTGCGGTGACAGCGACAGGGCTCTCCGCTGCTGTCGAGCAGCACCGCCGCATCAAACAAGTGAAGGAGCAGCAACGGGAGCTCATGATGATGCGAGCCAACAAGGCGGCGGCAGCCGTCATGAACAACAGCCTCAGTGGCGGCGGGCGCTTCACGCCTACCCTGCCCAGCTCTCGCACGCAGGTACCAGCGAACAGCAGTGGTGGCGGTGGTAGCTTTGCCGCTCTCCAGCCTCTCGACGCGGAGGCGGTTCAGCAGCTTCCAGCCACCACCACCCCCAGCAACAGCCTCAGTGCCTATAATTACGATGGGGCCTCTCACCTGCCTGCGCTCAACCCCAACAAGGCGGCAGCCGCGGACATCAGTGACGTCAAAACCACTCGAGGGGCCTCCCAAGCGGCCACCGCACCGGCTGCCAGGTCGCAGGGGCCGACGGAGGTGCTCCAGTCGCTGCAACTGCCCCCGGTAGAGGTGATGGTGTCCGTCACTGCTGATCTTGGCGGTGCTGCGCCGTCACCCAGGAGACCGGCCGATGTGTTAGCGCAGAGCCCCGCGGCTTGTGATGCGCGACGGGCAGGCGTTGCTAAGGAGGCGCAGCTTGACGCATCGCCGGTACAGCACCCGCTGCTGCATCGCCACAGTGGTGCCTTGCCTGCTTACACGGGGGAAACGGCGGCGGGTACAATGGAGGGCGTGATGAGGGAGCCCTCGCCGCTCTCCCCTACACCAACGACAACGCCGATGACAGCGATTCGGAGGGTGGAGGGGGAGCGCGCTGAAGCGACGGCGTCATTGCCACACCCATCACGCGCAACGGTGCTTCCGCTAGCTGAGCGTTACTCGACCGAGATGGCCTCCTCGTGCGCATCTCCTGAGGACACTCCACCCAGCGCAGGTCGGGTCAGTAGCGCCGCACGGGGCGGTGCAGCAGCTGATGGCGTGGAGGCTGGCAACGGTGGTGCGATGACGACAGCGGTGGTGGAGGAATCCCCGTCAGACCTCTTTGACCGCGCGGCGACGCTGCCGCAGAGCTTCGTGGATGCGGCGCTGGCAGTGGCCGCCGCCGCCCAAAAAAAGCAGCAACGCTCCGTGGGCCCCACCGCCGCCCCTGGCGCGACGGCAGCCGCGGCTGAATCGCCCCGCAGCCCTGCCTCCACAGACGTAGCGCGCAGCACCGGTGCAGATGCAAGCGCCTTGGCGGCGGCATTACCGACTTCACTAGGGGCTCCGCCGCTGCCGCAGCAGCAGCAGCAGCAGCAGCCGGCAAGGGTAGATTTCGCAGCGCTCGGCTGCTCTATACTCTCCGCAGGCCACGGAATGGCGTACGCCGCCGACGACGGTGCTGACGCGCGGTTGGGCAGAATTCTCCCCAAATGTGGCAGCATTGATGCACACAGTGTCGCAGGCGCGGAGATCCACGCAGAGGAGGTGGTGGACGAGGACGAGGACCATGATGGTGGTGGTGGTTACTATGAGCAGGACGCCTTCGCCGAGGATGACGCGCACGTGGTAGACGCCGGCGATGCTACTGTTGTGGAAGAGGTAGTCAGCATAGCCGAGAGGACGACCGCGAGCAACAGCGCCACTGCTACCGCGATTGCCTCGGCGATGGACGCTAGCAGCTGCGATGACTCCCATGTGAGCGCGCGGACGGTGACGCCGATGCAGCAGGCCACAATGTTCAGACCATCCACAGTGTGCAGCAGTGCTGGCACGAGTGAGTGGGGAAACAGCGCTGCGAACCCACTCTCTCCCAACAGTGGTGGAGGTGTCGACGACAAGGTCAACAATGCCGGCAGCCGCGGAAACATGTCACCCGGCGGCTTGTTCTCTCTCGTGCCCATCGAGGTGCCGCCGACTGCGAACGTCTCCCTCAGCTTCTCCAGTCACACGCACTCACTGTTGGACGACGGCGCCACACGACCCATGCATGACTTCCTGAGGGAGACGCCAGTGCACGTGTCACCGCTGCTCAGCCGCGGGTGCGAGGAGCACTGCAGCCTCAGTGGCTTCGCAGCGTCGTCAGTTTCCTCCATGGCCACCATGCCTTTCGACGACTTGCAGCGATCTCTGTCCGCCAGCCTTGGCACCAGTGGCGCTGACGGTGCAGATGGAACCAGCAGTACGTGGGCGATGTCATCGCCTACCGACCCAGCCTCCGCTGAGCGAGGGCATCAACGCCGAGGCCATCACAACCCCCTGCTGGACATCGATAGTAATGAAAGTCAGGGCGGATCCGATAAAGCGTCGCACGTGCTGCCGTCACTCACGCCTGGTGAACAGCACCACCAGCAGCAGCAGCTCTTGTCTGCTTTGACGTCCATCGTGAGCCCCTTATCGCCAGCAGGTACCACGAGTGACACCGTGCTGTCCGGAGAAGCCGCTGACGTGCTGTCGTGCGCCACGGTGCCAACGGCGGTGCAGAGGCTGGCGGACACACGTGTCAGCGTCACAAGCGGTGGCGGTGCAGAGGCCCCCCCTGAGAGCCTGTGCGATGCGAAGCGGCATAGCACTAATGATGCGTGTGCGGGCTGCCCGCAGACCTCGGCCGCATTCCCCGATGTGGGGCATCGTGGTGCACACCCGTCACGTGCGACTGCGGCGTCGATCACACAAGTAGCGAGCATGAGCGCCAGCAACGACGGCGCTGACGACGGTGAGACCACCACCACCGGCAGCTCGAGCGAAAGGGTAGACGGAGGCAAGAGTGAGAGCGACGTGAGTGGATTGGGCAATTCAGCACGGCGACCAGTAATACCCGCGCCAGCCAGCACGTGGGGTGGGAACGTCGCTGGCGATACGCGCCACTCGGACAGCGCGCTGTCGCTGCTGGGCTCGTCTGTGTCCTCCATCTCCACGACGACGTCTACTTCGGCCCACACCTTCTCCATGTCCTCAGGGGCCTCCTCGATCAACTCGGAGACCAACAGCGACACGGCAGTCGCAGCAGACGCAGGGGCAGCCGCGATGTACCACACAACCACGTGCCCATCAATGGTAATGCTGGCCGGAGATGACCGTCGAGGTGCTGGTGGTCTCTCCAGCTCCTTCGGGAGCCACAACCGCGGCGGCGCCACCTCCCTTTCTCCGTACGGCACACTGCCATCACTCGACGCTGGCAGCGGTGGTCACCGCCGTCGCCATGGAAACGGTCATCGCATACCGCATTGGTACGCCCACCTCGGTGGCGACGCTGCGCACGGTGGTGTCGGCACGACCACGCCCTTCGCCGCCGCTGATGAGATGGTCGGGAACCCAACTCTGGGCTCAAACCCCACGGCGAGCGTACTGTCGCTGTTCACTGAGAACAGCGGCAGTACGCTCTTCGGCACTGCGACTCCCTCCGCTGTCAACCTCAGCACGACTGGTAGCGGTACTGGCGATGCCGCAGTGTTTTGGGGGCCGCTTACAACCACGCTTTCTGGTGTCGCGTACAACGTCGATGACGAGGCGAGCATGGGCACCTTCCCAGAGATGCCGGTAACACCACTCGGCAGCTGCGACGGCAACAGCGGCTCAGCATGCCGGCCGTCGCTCGACTACAGCGGGCGCGGTCAGGGTGGCAAGGATGCCATCGGGAACAGCTCCAACAGAGGTAGCGGCGGCCCTTCAGGCACAAGCGAACGACGAGGCGTGCAGGCGCTCTGGGCGCAGCAGCAACGCAAGCGAATCGCACGTGGTCTACAGCAGCAGCAGCAGCAGCAGCCAGACCTCTCGCCGGTGGCGTCGCTGCTGCTGCACGGTGCCGACACCGAAAGCGGTCGTCGAGGGACCAGCGATAGTGGAGATCAGCAGTGGTATGGAACCAAGCGCAACCCCAGTAACGCGACCATCTTTGCAGATAGGCTTGTCGGCTTCACCTCCGACGACGGCGGTGCTGGGCAGCCGCTGGGACGTCGCCGTAACAGCGTCGTCGACCAACCTGAGCCGCGGCAGCCGAGCCTCGGGATACCATACCACCGCAGCGTCGGCGATGATGGCGCAGCGCAGCGGCAGTCGTCTTCCCCGCAAAGCGGTGGGGAGCAGAGCCGCAGCCATAACCTGGTTGGCATGAGAGGCTACCAGAACTCATCCTTGGCGAACTCTGACAACCAGGGTGGTGCAGACGGCCGGACCGGTGCCACCAGCGGCGGGGGTGACGGCGGCGGCGGTGGGCTTGACCACTTTCAAAACTTCTCCTTCACGTCTCCGCAGATTCTTCAGCAGTACCTCGCCTCCTCTTCCTTCGGCGGTGGCGGCAGCGGTGACAGGGAAGGGCGACTCCCGCACTACCAACGACCTCGTCGTGGTCGACTGGACGGCGGCGGGGCCGACCGAGACTCTTGATGTACGTAGGCTGCGCAAGGGGTGGGAAGAAGGGGGAACATTGCGCCTCTTGCGCAGTCTCCTCCCACCACCCCCTGAAGTCCTCCGCCGCCTCTCCTCGCCCTCAAGCACATTTTCGGCACTAACGCTCTCGTGGGAGGAGTGGACAGTGGGCAAGCCCGCCGGGGGGGCGGCGGGGGACGTGTGCGCATGGCGCTGATGAGGTTGACCCTTGCTTCCGGTGTTGACGATGCTCGTGCCGGGTATAATTTCTCTTCTCCTCTTGCCTTCGCCGCCTCCTCGACGGTGATTCGCATTGGGCGCGTGAGATGTGGGCATGGGCACACACAAGCGGGCGTATCGCTGCTCCATCGCTCCGCCGCTCGCGTGTCTTTGGTGCCTCCCCCCCCTCGCCCTCTTCTCTTTCGTCCTCACGTAGTCCCCTCCCCGTAATGTGTGGGCGTTGCCGAGACGCGAAGAACGCTCGGTGCTTCAGCCCATTCAAGTCAGAAGAAGTGAACGCGAAGGGGGAGGGAAAACAAAGTGGCGCTGACCACGGCGTGAGTGGCCTCCAGGAGAGCAGGAGATTCGCAGCACACGCGCACAGTGCCGTGGGGCGTGCACTCAGTCATGCTAGATTTACGTGGGCGGGGAGAAGAGGGGAAGGTGCTTGTGCTCGTGGGCGAGGAGAGACGCGAAGAGTCGCCTGGACGCATCTCTGCCATCCGCCCTCCCTCCCTCCTCCAATGATGACCCCACCACCATCACCACTGCTGCTGCGCCCCTTTCTCTTTCCCTTCGCTACTCGCGGGCACACATCTCCTTGGGAAGGGAGGCCGTCAAGTTATCCCCCGCATCTACCACTACAACAATTGCACGCACAGCAGCACTCATCACACGGTGCAGCCTCCCTCCCCTCTCTAGCTGCTCTGAGAAGCATACAGAGACTACAGACGCCGCCTCGCATAGCACGAATGCCGTCCTCCCCATCATCGAAGCCGCCGCCGTCGGTCAGCTTCATGGATGCGGTGAAGCAACGCTACGGCTCTGCCGACGACAAGGACGCGGAGGAGTCGCTCGGCCTGGCCTTAGCGCAAGACCGAAAGTGGGAGTTTGTCGGCGCGCTGAAAACACGTGAGAAGCAGAGCCGCCACGATCGACTCGCCCTTGTCGTGTTGCGAAACTGCGGCATCAACGTGGCCATGCACGAGCCGAGCGCCGCCGCCGCCGCGTCCGCAGGTGGCGGCACAAATGAGGTGCAGGAGGCAAACATGACTCGACTAGAGGAGCTGGACCTGTCGGAGAACACGGCGCTCTCGCTGACAGAGGTGGGCAAACTCGTGCCCCACCTCCCACGCCTAAAAACACTGCAGCTGTGCTGCATACCAAACCTGTTGCTGGTAAAGGGACCCACCACGGTGGCGCTCTCGTCAGCGCACCTGTCCAAGCTAGTGCTGAACAACACCGGCTTCCGCTCGCTGGCGCAGCTTCGTGCTCTTGTGGAGGTGCCGCAGCTGAAGGAGCTGCACTTGGATAGTAATAAACTCATCTCGCTCGACGTTGTCATCACGCCGCCACCGGCGTCGCCAGGGACAGCGGAGGAGATGGTGGCGAGCGACTCTGCCGTAGGTGCCGCTGCCGGCGAGGTTGTGTTTCCTCACGTCACGACGCTGAGCCTGTCGCACAACGAGTTGTCTGACTGGCGAGCCATCGGCGCCGCCATTGTGCACGTCTTCCCGGCACTCACGCAGCTGTACCTAACCGACAACAAGCTGGAAGACCTTATACTGCCGGAGGCCCTCGTCGCACGCGCGGCCGCTGGTGAGGCCCTCACAGCAGAGCTGGAAGACGGTGGTGTGCTGCAGCCGTACCGCTATCTCCACCCACTGACACTACTGTGCCTGAAGGACAACACTACGCTGTGCAACACCAGAACGGTAGACGCGGTGCGGATCCTCTGCCCGCAGCTGGCCACCTTCCGCATCACGTACAGCTCGCTGCTTCCGACTTGGAATGAAGCTAGCAGCCGCATGTACGTCGTGGCCGCGCTGCCAACGATCACACTGTTGAACCGCGGCACCGTGCGGCAGAAGGAGCGGCTGGACTCGGAGATGCTGTACATCCAGCGTGGGCTGCTGAAGCGTCAGCTGGATCAGGAGACGCGTGGTGACGCTGACAACGTCGACGCCTCGGCTGCAGTCACGCCGCCTCCGCGCATTACGTACCCACTCGTGGATGTGCTCCAGGAGAAGCACAAGGACGTCGTACTCGCCATCCAACGCGACGGTGACACCGCCATGACAACGGGCTCCAACTACGTCATGCTCAGCGTCACGCTCTTTTTTGTGAACGGCTACGCTGCGGCGGCCGCCACTTCGTCGTCGTCCAGCCTGACGGTGAAGCAGACGCAGAAGCTGCCGAGCACGCTGACGGTGGCGAAGCTGAAGGCGCTGATTCGCCAGATTTTTCAGATCAAGCCGGTCGACCAGCGGCTCAGCTACCGCAGCGGTGACGACGGTGTGCTGGAGTCGCAGACGCCGCTAGACAACGAGCTGGAGACACTTGGATACTACGGGGTGTCAGATGGCGCCATCGTCTACGTCGAAGACGCCTCGCTGCGGTAGGACGCCTATACGCGGGGAGAGAGCGAGAGAGGAGCAGGGCGTCTTCACCGGCTCGGCTGTGTCATTGCCTCTCCTCCAGCTCCGTCCCTCCATCGGTCGTCACCCACCTGCGCTGCGCACCTGACAGAGACATCGCAACCCTTATTAGGCAAGGGGGGGGACCAGACGGACGCACGAAGCGCGCCTGAGAAACAGAGAAGAGTCGGTGGTGATTGCGGGGGGTAGGGAGTGGGGACAGAGGATAGAGGACTGGCTGGCAACTCGGCAATGCACCGCCCGTCCCCCCTCCCCATCCCCCGCGTCGTCGTCTCTCCGCCTAATGTAAGACCTTGAAACACGCAAGCTCAGCCAACCAACTAAGAGGAGAGTGAGAGTGAGCCGTGACGCAATGCCCTGCCTTCCCGCTCCCTCCTCCACGCCTCTCATCAGCAGCATCGCCGGCCCTCTCTCTCTCTCCCATCCCGCCCTCCCCGGCCGTCTCTGCACCCTCACCTCTTGGGCGTGGCTGCGCAGGCGCCAGAGAGTAGATGGAGTCAGCGCAAACGAGAAGGGAGGGAGAGGGGGGGAGTCGCTCACCCTCCCCCCTCCCTCATGCCTATTGCAGTGCACGCGACATCATCACCAACGCTGCGGCTCGTTTCTTCCACCAAGTCTGTCGATGTCTTCGCCGGCCTTCTCTCTCTCTCTTCTCTCTACTCTCTACTCTCACACCACCGCCCACCACACTCTCGTCATCGGGATAAGCAGCTGTCCACTGAGCGTTACTGAGCGCTGTCCCTCTCCCCACCCCACCCCACCCCCGTTGTCGGCATTCACTTACGCCTTCCCCCTTACCAAACGATCACCGACAGCCGCAGCACTAACAACCAACAGGCGAG
This sequence comes from Leishmania panamensis, assembly GCF_000755165.1. Taxonomy (NCBI): domain Eukaryota; phylum Euglenozoa; class Kinetoplastea; order Trypanosomatida; family Trypanosomatidae; genus Leishmania; species Leishmania panamensis. The sequence continues at coordinate 290,278 of NC_025876.1, read as the reverse complement.
CGCTGCGGCTTAAGTCCATGCGGCAGTTTACACGCCGGACGGCTCTGACAGCAACAGCCTTGCTGGCCGGCAGCTGCGTGGGGCGTAGCGGTTCCGCTGCGGCGGCGGCGGCCTCGTCCTCCTCCTCATCGCACAAGCATTCCTCAGTGCCGCCGCGCCACTCACGCCCCGTCGGCGGCCGCGGTCCCGTCAAGGACCGCTTCCCCCCGGTGCCCACCGACCTCGCCGACCCGCGACGCCGCCTCGCCGTCCTTGTAGACGGCTCGAACCCCAATCTCATCCCCGGTGGCTGCACCACGGTGGATCAGGTGTACCGCACGAGCGCCCTCTTCACCACCGTGCTGCCGGCTGTGCTGCAGGTCGGTGTTCCAGTGCTGCTCCGCGTCTTTGCGCACCAGCTACCCGCTGTTTGGGAGCCGCTGCTAGCAGGGAGCAGCAGCAGCGCCGCACAAGGTGGAAGTGTCTCTGCCAGCCTTAATCCGCCAACTGATGGTGCCGGAAAGCCTATCTCTCTCATCCCGTTCCCTCCCCCATCGTCGTCGTCGGCATCGGCGTTCACGGCGGCAGCGATAGGCACGGATGTCGTGCCACAAGTGCAGCTGGAGCACTTTCGGGTGGAGCGCTTCATCCCGCTGGCGATGCAGATCGAGGCGGATGCCCGCCACCTCTACGAGTTCCGCCACGCGAACAAGGTGGAGGGGGTATGCTACGTCTGCCATGAAGTCGACCGTGCCATGTACATCTCGCTCATGGAAGAGCAGCGAACGGGGTCGGTCGAACTAGAGGGCCTGCTGCGAGAAATTACCGGAAAGAGCCAGAAGGTGGAGACGAAAGAGAGGCAGACGGCTGAGGCAGCCTTCTTCAACCAGTACGTGCTGGATGAGTTGGGTATGGCTGGTGAACTGCTGGCCGACTCACGATCTAAGAACGGTGCGTGATGACCTCTACGGCATGATGAAACATTTTGAAAGTGTCGGTGTACGGGCGTATGTGTGCGTGTGATGAGCACGTTGTGGTGTGGCTCTGCGCCTGTTGAGCGTGTTGGTCTCCAGCTAGCAAGAGGGAGCTCAGTAGGACCCTTCCCCCTCGACTTGGTCACACGACGTCATTCTGCTGGAGCGCCTGGTGGCTGCTGCAGTGGTCGAGGTGGTTCGGCTGCTATGCGTGGGCAGAGGAGGGCGGCAACAACAACAACAAGAGGGGATGAGACGCTGAGCGACATGAAAAGAGGGCGTAGGGGTATGGGGTGCAGGTGAATGAATGAGTGGGTGGCACATCGTCTCTTCTCCTTCCTCCTCCCTATTCCCAAATCGTCGCCACCACTGCCATGTGTGCTGCGCTCACTGATGTCCCTGTCGCCTTCCGCGCTCATCCCTTATCGCATGCATTCTGCTCATTCTCTCCTCCCCTTCCCCCCCCCCCTCTCGTTCTCCCTCTTCACGTCATCGCGGACACACAACGCGCGCCTGCGCAGGTGTAGAGAGGATGACAGGCGTGCCCGTACAATACACCCGCCAAAGCGAAAGAGATCGCGAGCCGTGACTGACGATTACCTTGAGAACCACGCACGCCCACTCACTCGAACCACACCCAGACGCATTAATGGGCTTCGTCGATCGCGGAGGTGGCCGGGAGGCGAAGGGCTCAAGCCTGCGCCGCTCCAAGAAGAACCCCGGTGCCCCCACCACGAAGAACAAGAGCGCCAGCAAGAGCTACACAACCCCCACCACACGATCCACGCCAATGCCGCCGCCGGTGTGTCTGCCAGTGCTGAAGGCCCTGATCGCGCCAACCGCCAGTGAGGGAACCGCGGCAAAGGCGACGGCAGCGTCGACGGTGGCCGGCTACGAGAAGGCGCTTGCAGCGGTGCACGCGGCTGCACAAGCCGGCGGCTCGCTCCACATCGACGCCGCTGTAGCGCTGCTCTCACGCAAGTTGAAGGAGGATCAGGAGGGCATCTTCCGCCGCGCCGTCGAGGAAGGCAAGCTGGCCGCCATGGTGTGCTGGTGTGGTGAGGTGGAGCGGCAGTCGCTTCTGTTGGACACTTGTGCGCAGCACAACAAGCTGTACCGCGGTGCACTAGAGCAGCAGCAGGAACAGTACAGCACCACCGGTAGTGATGTCCGTCATGTGCACTTCAAGAATGACTACACCGCCCCGCCTGGCGCCGTGGTCGCCTCCATCACAACAGAGGCCATGGCCTCGCCGTCGTCGGCAAAGGCCGGCGTCACTCTCTACGCGGTGCTTGGCATCCATGTCAACAACATCGACCGCTTGAACATTCAACTGCATGGCCAGTGGGTCAAGGAACTCGAGCGTAACGTGAAGCACAGCGACGTTGTCGGAGTCCTTACGGGACTGAACCTCAGCCGCGACCACGGCACGCACTACGCGCAGGAGCGCCTGTTCAAGGAGTGCTGGCGTGTGGCGGCTGAGGTGCATCTGCCGCTGGTGTTGCACCTCTACGCAGTGGACGCGGCGTCGCTCACTGAAACGGTGAGCCACGCCGCTAAGCTGCTCGATGAACTCCTCGCCGCCGGCGCCGCTCCGTCTGCCGTGGTGCTGTACGACGCCTTGCGCGTCCTCCACTCTTCCACAGCAATGCGAAAGCTTCTCCGCGCACACCACCCAGCAGCGGAGACGACAGCAGGGGTGGCCGCTGTCCCCTTTTACGCGCTGGTCACGGCAGACGGCCTGGCGTTGATGAAGGAGGAGGACGGCGAAGCGGAGGGGACAACGGCGGCAGAGAGCGGGCCATCGGCTGAGGCACTCGCAGCCCTGCTGCCTCCGCGTGCCCAGATCGCCTCCTCCGCCGCTGTGCACCTCTCACAGCTTCTCATCGGCACTGGCGCGCCCTGGGGCACGCCGCAGAATCTGCCAGACCCACACCTCCGCACCCTACCCAACGAGCCGGGGAACTACACCTACGTTCTACAGACACTCTACGACACGATGCAGGCACCGACGGCGGTTGCAGCGCTGACGCTCGCTGAGTTGTCAGCCATCGTGGTTGTGAATCATCTTCGCGTTTTCCTCCACGAGTGCATCGTGGCGCCGCCGCCGCCGCAGCAGCAGCAGCAGAGTAGCAGCGGCGACACGACGACTACAGACGCGGCGCAGCAGCAACAGCGCCAGTGGGACGAGTCGCAGCAGCCTGGGGCCGTGGCTGGACTAGAAGACAGCGACGCCAAACGCGACCTGGAGGCGCTGCTGGTTGAGGCCGCGAAGGAGCGCGAGCGGCTGGTGCAGGAGCGGCTGCGCGAGGAAGAAGCGCGGGAGCAGGCCCGTAGCGAGGAGCTTCAGGAGAAGCGGAGTAAGCGCGAGAAGAAGAAGAATGTGAAGGCGAATAACCGGTCGAACTTCACACATTTCCGCAACAAGGACTTCGCGCCTCGGCAGAGCAAGCAGGAGAGGCTGACGCATCTGCGAGAGGTGGGGAGTCGCGAGGAAAGCGACGCTGACGTTGACGGCAAAGAGGACGCCCGCGAGAAGGCGCTGTCGTCGACATCGGCGTCCTCCGAAAGCGACAGCAACAGCGGCGACGGCGCCGCGGGGCCGAACAGCCTGGCGGCCGAGGTGGAGCGGCTTCTGCAGGCAAACGCGGCCCACTGCGACCAGAAGAGCGTGGCGCAGCGGCAGCCAGCAGAGGGGGCCAAGGGGAAGGGGAAGAAGGCGTTGCCTGGCTCAGGGAAGGCGCACAGTACTGCCAACACGAAGGAAGGGCAGCAGCACGGCGCCGGTGCCGGCGGCAACGTCGAGAACGAAAGCCTCGACAACAGCAGCGACACTGGAGAAGCCCAGGACCCCACGGGCCCAACGATGGTGAGGGCAAAGATGCAGATCTCACGTCGGCAGCGCAAGCGCCAGCAAAAGCGCCAACAACAACACCGTGGCGACGACAGCAGTGATGACGACGCGTGATGGCCCGCGCGCACTCACGCCCAAGTATGTCTGCGTGTCTGGCACAGCAGCGGTGTTTTTGGTGGGTGGTGGAGGGCGGAATCGCGTAAAGATTTGTGGGAGCGACTGGGCAGCTGGCGAAGGCAAGGAAGTAGTTGCGCATGAAGCGTGCTGTGTCATGTCAGTGATGAAGTGCCCGTGCAAGCGCATGTGTGTGTGTGTGTGTAACCTCCCCCCTTCCCCTCCCCGTCGTATGGGGGTCAACGCTAGCAGCTATAAGTCGGCGTCGAGCTGCTCTGCCCCTTCTTGAGCCTGCGCCTGTATGAGCACAAGGGGAAAGCGAGTGGAAAGGAGGAGGAGGGAGCGCTGTCTCTGCCTCTCTCTCCTGGACACCCCTTCCTCCTACATCACAGCACTACCGCAGCCGTCCTCCAGCAGCTGTGCGCCATCTCTTCATCCCCCACCCCCGCCCCTTTCTCTGTTTATGCCGGTGTGCAGGGTTATCGCGTCTCTGCCAACACTTTCACGAACCCTTCATCCCCACCAACACCACCACCACCACACGCGCATACTTGACTTGTCCTCCACCACCGCTCTGCACAACTCGTGCGAAGCCCCTCTCTCTGCAAACACCCGACGTCACACGGCGGCGCCATTATGGGGAACAGGATATCCTCTGGCAGCGTGGAGGTGGCGCCTCCCCCACAGCAGTCGCCCAAGAAACCCGGCTGCAAAATCTGCTGCGCCTGCCCGCAGGAACGCCGCGCCCGTGATGAGTGTATACTGCTCAAGAACATGGACGAGTGCGAGGCGGAAGTATCCGCCTTCTACGCGTGTCTGCTGAAGGAGGGCTTCAGCGCTGAGGAAGTAAATGCGCTGAAGCGGAACACGAAGAGGATGTGAGCGAAGCGAGTGAGGGTGAGGGAACGCGAGAGCGCTGTCGGTAGGCAGCAGGGGGGGGAGGAGATGGCAGAGAGACGTGGGCGGCATCAGCGCTCCGACACACTATTACCACCACTGCACTTCCCCTCCTCCCCTCCTCATCTCATAGCCCGTCATCGCTGTTACCTCCGCCTCTTCCCTCTTCCCCTCGACACAGCAACGACGAAGGGAATTGACGCGCGCCCGCGCTAAGGGGCGAAGACGCATCTCTGAAGGCTAAAAACCCAAGACAGGAGGCGAGAGGAAGAGAGAGAGACTACTGGGCGTGGTAGGGCAGCAGTGTAGGGGTGGCGGGTGGTTGGATGCGCCAGATGGAAGACGACCCCCTCGTGGGGGTGTGCCGGCTCGCTGAGTACGAACATGTCGGCGGCTCGAGACTGTAAGCCCAGCCCACGTTTCGAGCACGCACCTGGGGAAGAGATACGCTCCTTCTCCTCTCCCCCTCTCTCACCGTTACATCGCCTTGAAGGGGCTCCGGTAGATCAAAGCAGAAGAGGGGGCACACGTGTAGATGCGCGAGTCGGAGATTAATGGTGTGTTACATGGTTGGCAGCACGCACACTCGCACACATACATTACACGCCGCAATGCAGTCACCCTTCCCTTCGTTCTTCCATCGGCATGACGCACAAGGGCGACGACGACGACGCTACAACCACCGTCAGCACAACGGGTGTTGTGATGCTGTCGTGTGCGTGCCGCGCCTCGCCCGTTACTCTCCTCCCCACCTCTCCCCTCCTTTTCTTCTCCCGTTCGCTGCCTCCTTCGCTTTGCCGCCATCACACGTGGAGAACTCACGCAGTTTGGCACGCCACACACGCCCCCCTCCTCACAACGAAGCGCCCTGACTCCACCCCTCCCTCTCCCCTCCGCAGCTCTCTCTCTCTCCTTAGGAAAGCACAGAGAGACGACATGGCCGCTCCGGTATCCTCTGCGGCGCCACCTTCAGTGGTGCAGCTACCAGTGCTTGCCAGTACGGGTGCCAAGCGTCGATCACGTGCCGCCGCGATGTCGGGGCCCAAGCCGGCCATCAAGCCGGCCGCCGTGTCCCCATCGTCGTCATCTTCCCCACCCCTTCACGTCTTCGCTGACCTCCCTGACCAGCTGCTCTGCTCCCCGGACAATTCTGTGTGGGTGTACGGGCAGCAGGCCCTCTCCTTCTTCTCCGAGGCCGCGGCGCAGGCAACGCTGGAGAGGAAGGTGCAATGTATGATGCGAGAGGCGCAGCGGCACTACACCATCAGCTGCGCCTTCTTCAACTCGCTGACGAGCGAAGAGCAGATGGCAGAGGTCCTACGCGTGAGCGGTGGTGGCGGGCTGCTCCCACTGCCCCCGGCCATGTCCGCTGCGGCGATGGTGACTGGAACACCCGCCAAGCGCGACCACGGAAGGAGTGGGGACGGATCTACGCCAGTGAAGTGCTGCCGGCAACGTCTGGCCGGTGTACACCGCGCGTTGCGAGACGCGTGGCCGACGTGGGGCGAGCCTGACATGAACGGCGTCGCCAGCAGCCTTGTCTCACGCGAGGTGGGGGACGCCGATGATGATGGGTCGTGGCAGAACTGCTACTCGCCCGGACTCCGAGTGAACCTCGTCCTCGATATAGTTGCATCTCGCAAAACTCTCGGCACTGCGCCCCTGCGCAGCCGGCCCTACCGCCTCGCAGAGCACCTGTATCGTCTCATCATGCAGCCTGCGACCACGCAGCCAAGAACACGTTCTCCAATGTTGCCCAGCAACGATGTACCCTATACGACTCCTACTACTGCTCGAGCCACACCCTCGACTACCAACGGGGCCAAGGCCACAACGATAGCAGCAGCACGAGCGCGCAGCGACATTGCGCCGCACGTGCGCTCGCTCATCATCGGCATCAGCGACGCGGCCACAACTCTTGTCGGGCTTCACGTTGTGTGTCCGTATCGCCACCTGCCGTCCCCGACGCCAACGCTCACGCGACTTCGTCGCGCGGTGGAGGCGGCAGCGGATCAGCAACGAGCCCGTGCCCTCTCCACTACCGCCACCACCACCACAAGTGGTCTCGATACACACGGGCAGGGAGCATCAGCAGCCGTGATAGCGGAGCCCGCCGCCTCCGCCCCGCTTTGCTGCGTAGTTGCCAGCCAACTGGCGCGCCACCGCCGCGTCGATGCGTTGCTTCCGGCGCCGTACGTACGAGTGCCGCCGCAGTCTCTGGAGCTGATCGATCAGACTCGGCTTATTCTCTGCACACCGAGAAAGTTGCTAGACGGCTGCTGAAAGGCTGGCAGGAAGAGAGACACGGCGAGCGAAGCGCACAGAGTCACTCACCCCAGGTGCGCCAACCGGTGCTCGCGCGCATGCACGCACTCCGCACCACTCGGACGGCATGCCCGGCCAGCCCCTTGTCTCCTCTCTTCTCGCCCATTTTTTGTCCTCGACTACTCACTGCAGGTCTCGTGGAATCGAGTGCTGTGTGAGTGCTTGGCTTCCCCACCCCCGCCTTGATCACCCACCGCGGCAGAGATCCTTGCATGGCCGGAGACGGAGATGGTCAAAGCTTTCCCCCTTGTGCGTCGTGGATCCCGGTGGTGACTTGCAAAGAATAATGCCCTCCTGGATGGCCTTGGTAGCGATGGAGTGTCTGGAGAGCGCGGGGTGGGGGGAGGGGGATACCAGAGACCGTCACGCTCCTCCAGGACGATGGAGTGGGGTGGGGGGGAACTCATCCGTGAGGAGGCGCCTGGGACCATGTGTGGAAGCGTAGCGTGGCTTTTACCGTTTGCCGTTGCCTCCTCCCCCGCTCATCCACAGATGCACGCGGTTGGCCTGCGTCTGTCTGGGTGGCTGAGCTCTCCACGCGCGCGTCTTCAGCTCCCCCTCCATCCTCCCTCCCTTCCACAGCCCCGTTGTTTTCCCCACGCCTCCCTCCCCCCCCCGGGGGACGGACCCGTGGCCTCTTCGTGCTTGTGCACGTGTGTAGCCACCTTGCCCGTCAGACATTGGCTTCGCTCGTGATGTAATGTCCTCAGAACGTCTATGTAGAGTGCGGCGCTGTGCCACCCTCGCCTTTACGCTCCTCTGCACCTCTGCCTTCCACTCACTCACTCTCCCAGTGGCAGCCCCCCCCCTCTCGCTCCTCTCCCTCGTCAACACCTACTCCACGCTGAGAGAGAGAGACACGCTAGCCACGCACGAGCCTTCTCTCTCTGCATGGAGTACCCAGTCGCCCTCCCTCTCCATGCGTATCCCCTGTATGGCCCCTTCAGTGCAGGTGGGTGGGTGGGTGGTGTGGAGGGAGGGGGCGGGATTCCCACTTTGTCCATGGAGCCGTGCCTTCTCTTCGCGCCTGTTGAAGGCCGCAGCCTCCATCGAAGGTATTCCCTTACCCTAGCCAATGGTGATCTCTGGAGGATCATGACGTGTCCCTCCCTCCCTCCCTCCCTCCCTCTCTCTCTCCGTCACCAGCAGCACTTCACCCCCGCGCACGCCATGCCGCTTCACGGAGAAGGGGGGGAAGGCGTTTGGGCAGCGCAGCCATCACAGTGTGCATTTCAACGGTGGAGAGGGGGTGGCGGGTGAGCAGGAAGCGGCGGCTTTGCATGTTGACCCACTCGCCCTCCCCCCCCCCCCCCCTCTGCCCCCACCCTTCCTCGGCTCCTCCTCTCCACTCTCACACACACAATTTCCGCATGACCACCAAACGCTTCTCGAACGCCAACAACAACACGGCCCACAAGTGCATCAGCGACCCACAAGGAGGCTGAGGACAGACACTGAGAGGCACGCGGCCTAGCTCGTCTTCATACCCTCAAGCAGGCACAGTAGATGACGTCCCGCATGGGTGTTTTGGCGCGCTGCAGCACCGCATTGTGGCGAAGAAGCTTCGGCTACGGCTCTCGCGAGAGCGTCGGCGTGCCAGTCAAGTCACCGCCCGTGTCAACATCACTGCCACGGTTCACCACCACCTTCATACCTTCCTCGCCGAACGCAACGGAGCATCCACTCTCCCAACCGCTTCACACGTCGCGCCGCCACTACGGCACTGGTAGTGGTAGTGGTGCTGCCAGCGGCAGCGGCGGTGGTCTGTCCTTGATCGATCTCGCCAAGGTGTTCCAGCAGCTGAGCTCAGACGATGCAAGGGATATTCAGCAGAATCAAGGCGATCACAGTGGCGGCAGCGACACAGCTGCCCCGACGACAACGACAGCAGTAGCAGCGGCTGCGGATGCGTCCCTCTCCAGCGCACAACAGGAGATCGATTACAGCGGTAGCGACGCCGTGCCGCGAGACAAGTCTGAACCAGCGTTGCATCGGCCGCTGATCAGCTTCTCTCCTCTCTACGCGACGCGACTCACCACCCTTACAGAGGCGCAGTTCTGCACGGAACTCGAGAACCGGCTGGGCAAGTTGGACTACAGCAGCATGATGCAGTGCCTTCATGAGGTGGTGCGCCGGTTATCTCCTCTTCTCGACTCCGCCGCTGCTGGCGACGACAGCGATGAATACCGCGCGAAGAGGCAGCGACGCAAGGTGAGTGAGTGGGCAGCGGAGGCCGAGGGCGACGTCACGTCAGCAGCACGCTCACTCATGCCGAATCAGCGACTTCTCACCGCAGTGCTGAGCGTGCTTAATCGGATGGATTTGTATGTCATGGAAACCGAGACGAAAGGCTCGCCGCGGAGCATATCTGCCACCGCACCACCCTGCACGGACCTCAGTCCGCCCCAGAAGCCGCAGCCGCAGCCGCAGCCGCATCGTGACCGCCTTTCGTTACCTGCAGCACCGCTCTCTGTGCGCCTCTCTCGCCTGCTACTGCAGTGGCTCTCGCGCGAGGTGTCATGCATGGACACTACGACGTCGCTGCAGGTTCTTCACCTCCTCGCTCAGCAGAGGCTGGTGCACATGGAGGCGGTACTGCAAACGCTCGTGGACTCCATCGTCGTGCACTTGGAACGGTGCGGCTCCACGGCGGCCACAGTGACACCGTCCGAGTCCACCACCGCCCGGGCTTTTACGCTGGAGGAGTACAGCCTTCTCTTCGACACTATGGCGCGCTTCCAGGCGCAGCTCTTGCGCCTCTCGTACCTGCGCCAGTCCACCGAGCAAGCACACCACCTCGCCAACCCCTCCGCTGCCGAACCGGGTGATGGCATGAGTGTCGGCGCTGGTGGTACGAATGCCACCGCCGCTGGCGCTGCCCTCATCACCGGTCACACGGCAGATCCGTGCTTGGCGTCCGCTGCGGCAGCTGTGCGGCGTCGCGCGCTCGACCGCAGCAACCACCCCGTGGCGAACGGCCGTCTGTTCCACCACCTGGCGGAGGCGCTGTCGCTGACTCTTACGAGTGGCCAACAAGGGCGACTCTCTGCGTCGATGACAGGCGCCACGGCCGACGCGATTGGACCGGCAAAGACGTCGGCGCGCCTGCTGAAGATAAACACCACCAGCTTCCTCTTCCTGACTCGGGCACTGAGCAAGCTGCAGTGGTGGCACGATGGCCTCGCTGCCGCGCTCGCGGCGCCGCTGACGGGGTACGTCCGCGCCCACCCCGAGTCTGCCCTCGTCGTGGTGGGGCTGGTTGGCCGGCGCGAGAACCGCAGCGGCGATGTGGCCTTGCTGGAGGCACTACAAGATAGCCTGGCCACGCTGTTGCTGCGTCGTCGCGGCGCGTTGAAGGCACCTACCGAAGTGGCTCAGGCACTGCGACAGGGCCGAGTAACACGGCTGAACGGCGACGCCGACGTGAAGGGTGGCGCAAGCGGTCTCGTTTCGTGGGGGACCCAGCATGGCAGCGTCGGTGCTGTGGGCGAGTCGCCGCATCGCCTCGCTGAGGCAGCCATGAGGGGTGTGAAGCGGGCCGACTCTCCGACGAGGACAGGCATCAACGCCGCCAGCGAGAACAAGTCGTGGGAGTGGGGAGAGGAGGAGGAGGAGGGAGAGGAAGCTGATATGCGCCTGTTCTCCTCCATTACGTTCTCCACCACCCCTGAGGCCCATCGCCGATCGCGTAAGCGCTTCGCCGCCTCCGCGTCACCACCGGGGAAGGCCGCCTCTGACTCGGCGGCGTCGCTCACCCTCATTGACCTACACGCCCTCCCCGGCACCGTAGAGGCGCTCTGTCGCTTTCACGTGCGCACGATTGCCGCAGTGCCGCCCCCAAGTGCGGCTGGTGCCGCAGCGGCAGCGACCGCCGGAGACGACGTGCGTGCTCGGCTTGTGCACGGGATGCGGGAGTTGCTCAGTTTAGTGCTCGACGACGCCGTGCGGGGCATCACCTCCATCGACGACGTCGCGCGCACCCTCGCGCCGGCATTTCTATCGCGCGTTCTGCTGGCGCTGCTGGGGGCAACCGCGCAGCTGCAGCAGGCGTGGGGCGCTGGTGGGTCCGGTGCGTCGGTAATAGGCGGCCGCGGCGGCGAACACGCAAGCACGGCCACGGCCCAATACCCCCACCACCCACTCGTCATTGAGCTGGCGTACGCCTGGATGATGCAGGTGATGCGGAAACGCTGCCCGCCACGGCCGCCTCCCGCCTCCCAGATCGACGAGCATACGGCAGCAGCGACGCGATACCACCGAGTTGCGGCCTTGACCTACTGGCGACGCGCCATCGCCGTGCATGAGGCGCTTGTGAGAGCTGGGCTACTGTGCCGCACTCGCCCGTATGCGGTGTGCGCAAGCAACCCCGCCGGGACTCTCAGAGGTAGGTACTACATGCCAGACGACGTTCTGCATGCCGCGCCGCGGGTCCACGCAGCCGTACAGCGCACCAAGATGCGGATCGAGGCGGAGCGTCAGCGGGAGGCGGCTGAGAGGGCGAAAGCGGCAGAACAGCAGCAGCAGCAAGCGGCAGCATCGCGATACGCATCAGCCATGATTCGGGGCTCTGCGCAGCGGCAGCGCTCCTCCGTGGCGTCCCCCTCCTCACTCTCGTTTCATCATCAGCGTCGTCACCCAACAGCTGCGCAACCAGCGCGGACGACTGATGTCTTTGCCGACTACACCAAAGCCCTCTCTCGCTTGCTCTGACGGGCGCACGCGCCGCTGCTCTTTAGCCTATTTCCTCTGGCTTCAAGGCAGGTGTGCATCTCCACACACACACACACACGCAACTCAGAGCTGATACTGTTCAGAGAATGTGCAGCTCTCTGTGCATCAGTGTCTCCCCCTCCCCCCCCCTCTCTTCCGCCCTCCTGAAGCCCCGAGAAGGGGGAGGAAGAGGTGAGATGAGGGTATCCCCAACGCAAAGTCCTTCGTCGGCTGCTTCGTCTCCTCTACAGGGAAAGCGGCATGCGCGGACGTGCCACCCACATGACCCAGCAGCAACCCCCACACTCCCCCGCACCCCTCTCTTTCCTGCCCTCATGCGCCACCAGCACCCTCGTACTTCGCAGCGCATTGCCGGTACTCCTACCCGGCCCCCCCCCCTCCCTTTCGTGGCTCTTTCCCTCCACATCTCCAACCACCATCAGCACCTCCATCACCGTCTCACAGCAACGACAAGCACAAGCAATGGAGCGTTGCAAGCAGCACCTCGTCACCAAGAACGCGGCGTTCCTGATTGAGCGCATTCAGGTGTTCAACGAGAGCAGCGCCACGGTCGAGCTCGCCGCCGTTCGGCTGAACTGCGAGCCGGCCCGCATTGCCAAGTCGCTGTCGTTTTCGCAGAGGAAAGTCATCTGCAAGGCAGAGGCGAAGGCGCACGAGAAGGCGAAGATGAAACTGAGTAAGCAGCAGCAGCAGCAGGACGGCAGCGGTGCGGGGGGGAGCGAAAGCGTGGGCACGTTGCCTGCCGACTTGCCCACCACCGCCCCTGACGACGCCAACGTCATCGTGATTGTGGCGGCGGGTGATGCAAAGGTGAGCGCGAAGAAGTACAAGGAGAAGTTTGCGTGTCAGCCCAAGATGCTGAAGCGCGAGGAGGTGGAACCGTACACGGGCTTCCCGCCCGGGGCAGTGTGCCCCTTCGGCCTCCACGACGCCGTCAAGGTGTACCTGGACGTCTCTCTAAGGCGTTTCTCATACGTATACCCGGCAGCGGGGACAGCTAACACCAGCATTAAGGTCACGCTCGACGAGCTCGAGCAGTACGCATCGAACGCTATTGAGTGGGCAGACCTCTGCGAGGGGTGGCAGCCGGAGGTAGGCGTCGCCGCTTCCAGGGCTGAGGACACCTGCGACGGCAGCGGCACCGCCCCTCACGAGGTCCAGAATGCCGGCATTGCCGCCAAGAAGGCGCAGAACGAGGCGTCCAAGTCGGCGGAGGCGACGGCGTAATGCGCCGGGGCGGTGCACGTCTGCGTCGTCCGCGTGTCCAGAAAAGAACGCGACTCCCTTGTCGGCAGGGCACACACGCACAGCCACAACAGGCGAGGACTCCCGTGCGCGTGTGGCCACCTGTGAGGTGCGCCTCTCTCTCTCTCTCTTTTTCTTCCCTTTCGCCCTTCGCCTTGGACGACGCCGTCGCCTCCCATCCCCGACCTCGCAACACTCACCCTACACCCCTCCTTGATTGGACAGACTCGCACTGCTACCCCCAGCCCTTCCATCCTATCCTCCCGCTCTAACGCAGAAACTCACGCGCCTCTTCTCACTCCCTCTCGGCCCCGCTGTTCGAAGGCCTTCCGACGTCGTCACAGGCATACGCGGTGGCAGAGGTGGGAAAACGGCTTTTCCTCTCGACTTGCTCATCCCCTTCCCTGCCAAGCACGTACGAAACCCCCCCCACCTTACCCCTCACCTACACGACCTGCCATCAGTGGCCCATCGTGTGGCGTGCGAGGCAGCCGTAAGACACACACACACGCGTGCAAACAGCAATGCGCCGACTCAGCCATCCCAGCACGGCCTCCGTCTCACAGCCGCTCCCCGCCATGCCGGGTGCGATGTGTCCGAGCCACGCGGACACTCTGCCCGTCGCATGGGTGGCGCAAGCGTGTCGGCTGTCGCAGGCCGCTCTGTGTGTGCGTGTGCGCAGCAGGCACAAATCACCCCTCCTCTTGTTCGTTATTGTTGTTCGCGCTGCCGCTCATCTCTCGTCGCCTCTCTCTCCCCTTCCTCCTCCTCCTCCTCCCCCCCCATCACACGACTGGCAGCATCGCACCCGCTCCTCTCCACTTAAACCCATCAGCAGCAGCAGCGATGCCGACGAAGCAGTACATTCAGCTGCTACAGAAACTCTTTGTGTACTTGAAGCGCAACAGCGGCCGAAACGTGCCGCACGGTATCTCACAGGTCGCTCTCATCGACGATGATGACCTGACGAGGTGGTTCATCCAGCTGCTCTACAAAGATGAGAACAACGCGGACTTCTACGTGTCGCTCGAACTCGTCTTTAGCGAAGACGACGACGGCGAGGACGGCGCGGCAGGAAGGGCGTGGGGTGAAAGCACCGGTGTCGGAGGCGCGCGATCGCTACATCGGTACCCTGCAAGACATGTGAGGCCGAGCGCAACGGCTCCCCACCCCACCGATGCAGCGCCACATTTGGCTGCCACAACATCGCCCCCACCCGTGCATCGGCACGACATGACGACAACGAGCTCTTCGACACCATCGCCGCAGTCATCTTTCTCGCTCGTCTCTGGAGGTGCAGGAGGTAAGGCGCGAGAGGTAGCAGCGTGCGATGGAAGCCGCGAGCTGACATCATGGACAGTCCCCGGCTCTCCAGACGGCAGCAGTGGCTTGCGCGCGAGTGTCAGAAGCACGCAGCAACAGCGTAGTGACGACGATCCTAACAGCAGGCCCACCGCCACCACCCCGGAGCCGTACAACGAGCTCCAACGTCGCCCCGTGGACCTAGGGGTGGCGAGGCCGCAGACCGGCGGCAGCCGTCGTATTGCCCGCATGCCGCTCGTCTTCGTTGTGGCCCCGCGTCTCATCGCATCCTTCATTCACCACGGCGCCCTCTGCTCTCTCGAGCTCATGTCGCAGCACTGGGAGCTGACACCCGAGAACATCGTCCTGCTGCTAGTCGCGCTTTACGAGACCCTCAACCCTTTTGCCGGCGACGGCCGCGTGTCTGTTGATGACGCGGAGCGGATGGAGAGTCGCCGCGAGGCGGCGGCGGCGGCGGGCGTAGATAGCGGCGGCGCATCGCCCTTTACAGGAGCCTACTCGGAGGAAGAGCATCAGCTCGGCATGGAGTACATCCATCGCGCGCATCCACACCTGTTCCGTCGCTACGTGGATCCGACCGCGGCGCATGCGGGTGCCGTGCGCGATGGCGCGACGTCTCTTCCTACCTCGGTGTCGAGGGGCAGCCTCGGCGCCCCCGCACCCCTTGCAAGCCACATTACCACAGCCACAGCGGCCACCGGCGGCGGCATGGTGCAGAGAGCTCACCATGACATGTACTTGGGCAGGGGCAGCGCCGTCGCCGCCACTGGGTTCGACTCGGTGAGGCTGAGGGCCTCACCGCACGAGGCGCAGACAGCCGCAACGACCCTGTCATTCATGGAGCTCGGGTCCGCACATAGCCCTTGTGGTAGCCATGGCAGCGGCGCACTCGCGCCACATGTATTGCGGGACATGTCTCGTCTTAACACCGCCGTGTACGATGCCCTTGTAGCCACCTACGCTCCCCCAGCGGAGCCCTTGCCGGCGTCCCCGCCGCCTCCGCTCCACCCTATCCCGCCACAGCAACCACAACACCCAACAGCAGCAACAACACCGGTCGTCATGCTGCTCGATTCATCCGCCCTTCTCGCGGATGCAGAGGGTGTGCAGCTGTTCCAGTCCGGTGTGCGGGGGGTGCAGCAGACCGTCGTCTCGACCACTGCAGTGGTGGATTGCAAGAACAGCGCGGCGGACAGCACCACGCCAGATATGCCTGCTATGCTACAGCAGCGCACCCCGTCGACAATGACGACGACACCATTGCCGCTGCCGTCAGCAGCGATGTCCATCTTCACGCCGGTCATGAACGCCGAGCGAGTGCTGCGTGCACGCCCGCCGGCGCTTTCGCACGTTGCCTATGCCCCTACACCCCCGCACAGAGCGGCGACAAACAGCGAGGAACTACAGCCACCGCTGCAGCAGCGCGTCGCCGAGCTGTGGATTCCATTGACGCTGCCGCCGCCCCCCATCGGTACATCTTCAACACCGGCGACCAGCACTGCAACCACAAGGAATGTGGAAGGGTCTGGGACCACACAGGTGCTGCGGCTCTCAGCAGCGGGCGTGTCATGCGAGGGCAGTGCTGCGGATGACGCAGCCGCCCCATTTCCCCTTGAGGTCCACCTCCTCGGTGACACCGACGACGACGTCCAACAGGCGCGGGTGGCCTGCGTGCTGCGGAACATGCGCGTGTCCGTCACCGCCTCTCGAGAGCCCAGCAGCGGCGGCAGTAGAAAAGTCAGCACCTCAGCCACGCAGCAGCACCAGCAGCTTCGCTTCTCTCTGCAGTCATCGACGGCGCCGTCCCCGACAGGTGACGTGCACACGTGCCAGATACCCTGCGGCCTCACGCTACACTGCAGGAATATGTACCTCTACGGACACCTCCGTGTCTTCGGCGGCCTCGTACTCCACAACTGCGTCTTCGTCGGCACACTCACCACGGAGGAGCTGGCGACTGTGCAGGTGTCGCACACTCACCTGGCGCTGATGCCCGACGATCGACTACTGCAAAGGCTGCCGCCGTACCGAAGTGGGCCGTTCCGCCGCCGTCGCAGGGCTGGACGTGGCGCGCCACCTCAACGATCCCCTTTCACAGCCTCGCCAGGCGCGGCGGCCAAGACCGACAAGGCGGCAGCGGCATCTGCCGATACGGCCTGCAGCGCAGCAGCGGCACCGCCGCCGCCCCCGGCCCTCTTCTACGCGCAACGGAAGGAATGCGTGCTCGTGCTCGACTCCTCTCGAGTGGAGATGTCCGAAGACACCCATGTCTATCGACTGATGCCCTACGTTCACACAGCAGCAGCAGCAGCGGTGTGTGAGTGGCGACGCAGCAGTCGAGAGGTGAAGACTGAGAAGCCCGGCGACAAGCCCAAGGCTGTGAGTCATGAACTCGACCAGGGTGACAACGACGATGAAGTCGCCAGCATCAGCGACGACAGCGAGGGCAGTGGCAACGAGGGAACAGCAGCAGCAGCAGCAGCCGTTGCGCCGTCTCTTGCAGCCATGATGACAGTCCTGCGCTCACTGATACTCGTGTCGAACCATGGTGGTCTGCGGCTCGTCCGCTGCACCGTCAACCCTGGCCGCCACACGGAGCGCTCCATATTTGCTGAACAAGACGCGATCGTAGATATGGCGCACTGCACCGTCACGGCCGCCATCACCAGCGCCGTCAGCGTCCAGGGGTGCCGTGCATACGTGGAGCACTGCCTCTTCGAAGGCAGCCCAACGACCACTGCCGCGGCAACGAGTCCCGTGCAGCCAGCTGAGGCAGTACCAGGCGAGCAAGGGGCTGAGGGGGACGGCGTGGACGCGGGAAGCGGTGATGGAATCCCCTCTAGTGATCGCAGTGAAATGCGGCAGCAGAAGCCAGCACCGCCCATACGCGTCAACGACACGACGCGCTGCACAGGACTTAACGTCGAGCTCGGTGGCACCCTCACCGCCCGCCACTGCACAGCGCGGCATCTCTACTTCGCCTTCTGCGTCATCGCACACTCGGTGGCGCACTTCTACCGCTGCCATGCCGAGGACGTTGTGAACGGCTTCACTGTCGACGCCTCCGCGGCCACGCTGGATGGCTGTTCCGCCAACACGAATCACGTCGGCGCCTTCGTGCTGCGCAAGGCGAAGTGCATCCTGACAGACGACAGGTGCGGCAGCTTCCCGCGACGGTGCAGTCTGCTCGGCGAGGCCCACGAAACAGCATACCGCGCTGTGATGGGGGAGCTTCTGCAGAAGCAACAAGAGAAGAAAGGAGGGGTGGTGCCGCCGGCCATCTCAGCGACGGAGTCCTTGTGGACGTCTGCGGCAGCCGTTGCGGAGCGCACCGCTCGTGTCGCACGGCTTGCGCGACGTCACTACGAGGAGCAGCTGCCTCGCTCCGATACGCTGAGCGACGCTGCTTCAGCGACCGCCACGGCAATCCACGCCTCGCACTGGCCCTCACCAACTGCAAGCGAGATGTCATCGCCGCAGCAGACACTCGGTTTCTTTGGCGGTCGATTCAGCCTCGAAGTGCGCGACGCCGCGCTCAAGGCAACGGGGGTGACGCTGATGAACGCGCACGACACCTCCGTCTACGCCTACGAGGACAGCGTGGTGGAGCTGGAGGAATGCGTCTTGTGGTCGACGGCAGAGGCCGAAGAGGCCGCCAATGCGGTGGCGGCGACAGTGGCAGCCGCCCTCGGGTCCGCTGCATCGCCAGCCCCCTCGGCCACCTCGGCAACTGCGCTGAAGTTGACGGGTCTCCGCGCATCGAACAGCGCGGATGGCGGCACCGCCAGTGCGCTGCGGTCGAGGTCACCGCGGCAGCGCTCATGCGGTGTCAAGGCCGTCCACGCCAGCCTTAAGGCTCGTCGCTGTCTAATGACGGGTTACAGCTTTGGCGTTGCCGCCATCCAGTCGACGCAAGCAGAGCTGCAGGAGTGCATGGTGGTGAACGGCATCAACGGCTACACAATCGACCACTCGCAATGCCGACTGCAACACTGCGGCGCTGACACATCCCACGTGGGCCTCTTCGCCCTCAACAACTCTCGCGTGGAGGCCCACAGCACGCCGCACGTGGTGGGTGTCAGTGCCTGCGGGCGCACACCGCCGCCGCTCATCTGTGGTGGGGTTCCGGCAGTCTTCTGCGGCGACGTCTACGGCGTGGAAAGCCAGTCCAGTGAGGTAGAGTGCACCGGCATCACCGTACTGCGCGGCCGCGACAGCGGCTTCAACGCGTACAACAGGAGCGTGCTGCGGCTGACTAAGTGCCTCGTAGACGTGTCCCCCACGGACGCCGCACGTTATGTGTTTCACGGGAACAACCATAGCAGCAGCAGCAGCGGCGGCGGCGGCGGCGGTGCTGGCAAGGCAAACGCGCCTGGTGGGGGGACCGGGACTGCAGCTGCAGTAGGAGGAGGAGAAGGAGCGAGGGTGGGAAAACGCGGCAGCTCGAATGAGGACGGTGCAGCGGGTAAGCCTGACACATGGACTCGCTACCTCAACCTCGACGTCAGCCTCGCGGAGGAACTGGTGTACAGCACCAGCGACGGTGCCCCTGACCACCCCCACCACGATCGACTCCCATCATCCGTGTTGTGCCTCGCAGACCAGCAAGGCAACACAGCGCCTCACTGCGACGAGGTCTGCGAGGACGGGAGGGAGGAGGTCATGCGCCCCACTGCTCCGGCGGCCGCCACCCCGCCATCGGCGCTGTCGTCCGTCGTCCGCAGCGCTCCAGCTGTGCGTACCTCAGGAGTAAAGGTGTGGTCTGGAAGTCAGTGCCACGCGCAAGACACCGAAGTGCGCTGCGTCACGTTCGGCTTTGCCTCCCTCGGTCCGGAGACGCTGCTGGATGCGCACCACTGCACGGCCAAGCACGTTGTCAACGGCTTCACCTCCGACGGCGGCGCGCTGCAGCTAACCAAGTGCAGTGCCAGCAGCAACCACGTCGGCGTGTACATTCTTTCCCACGCGCACTGCGTCGTGCGCCGCGGCAGCTACACGGCAAAGAAGTACGGAATCGAGTGCCGCAGCGGTCTGCTGTCACTGCAGGGCCACGTGAAGATCTACGGGTTCTCGCGCATCGGTCTGTACCTGTACGACGGAGCGCACTGCGAAGCCGACCCGGACTGCGTACTGGACATCCACGCCCTGAAGCACGCCTCGCCATGGTCATCGGCCATGTCGTCGGCGGCCGTCGCTGCTGCCGCCAGGACAGCGTCAGGTAGTGCCAGCTCCACATGTCTCCTTCAGCCGTCCAAGTCGCAGCAGCAGCCACCAATGACGACGGCATCGGCCACCTCATTCTGCAGCCCCGAAGACGTGGCGAACGTATCCGACTTGCTACCCGCTTGCATCGCCCTTGACGAGGCGACGGCACATCTGCCACAGGCGGTGCTCGGTGGTGGCGCTCGCTGCGGCATCACCTGCGGCGACGGTGCGACGGGCTTCATTGGCAAATCCATCGTGTATGACTGCAGCTTAGTCGGCGTGAACGTCTTCTACGGCGCACACTTGACGCTCGCCAATGCGCTCCTCCGTTGCGCGCAGCAGTACGCGGTAGTCGTGCATGCCGGAGGCGTCTGTCGCATCACTCGAAAACCCGAAGGTGACGAGACGGTCAACAATGACCACGGCCCTGACATGGGCAGTGACGAAGAAGCTGAGGATCGCGGGGCAGGAAGCAGTGGCGGACTGAGGGGAATTCTGGGGTGGCATGGCCCCGGTGCCGCGGTGTCCGCGGCGGTCCGGCGCTTGCGGAGTCTGGCCTCGCACATCGTCGCAGTGCCGTGGCGTGTGGCCCACCAGTGGGCAGTGCGAAGTAATCCGAACGACGGAGCAGCAGCAGCGGCAGCAACCGAACCCGTTGTGGAAGACGGCAGCAGCTGCGGTACAGTACTCGCTAATGCGAGGGCTCGATCGTTCGCACCTCGATCCACGGCCTACACCGCCGCCGCCGGTAGAACAGCGATGCTCCCGGCCCTAACTTCCAGCGCGCCACGAACACCGAGACACCCCCCGCCGCGCGTCACTACGTGTACGCAGCGCCTCTCTTCTGACGCCTCGTTGCGCCGAAGTGCTGGCACGAGGTCAGCCGCCTCGCCCAGCTCCGCTACGGCGACCACAGCGTCGCCAGTCACCATCCGTGCCGGTGACGTTGACGGTGCGCTTCTGGCAGAAGACGAGGATGAAGAGGTCGGCGGCAGCCGGTCCGTGCCGCTGACAAGGGCTGTGCGGCGCCGCTTGAAGTGGCTTTGCTGGGAAGCCCACCTCGATACTCGGCTGCCCTTCCGGCTGAACACGTTGATGATGCCCGTTGCCGCAGCGGGCGCTAATAGTGCCGGGCCTGAGCCTGTCAGCACGGCTGTCGGCGTAGGGGAACAGCACCCCTTATCACCGTCGCTTTCCGCCACTGTCGCTGCTCCACCCCGCTGCGCCACGGTGCCGTTGGCAGCGGTCGCGGCAGCAGCAAGCATTCCTGCGGCCCCTGCACCCGGGGCGCCCTCCATCGCCTCTGCCTTTCCGGCGGTCCGCCCGGCAATCTGCGGCAGCTGCGTGGTGCGCGGGACGTGCACGATGGAGCGCGTCGTGCTGCGGCCCACCAATCATCTACCGCGGCACTTCGCCGAGTGCAGCCGCGCCGGCGGTGCGCGAAAGGGGGAGAGCGAACATGACAGCGACGGCGACGAGGACGGGTCGATGGGCACGGAGAGGGACCGCACCGGCAACACGGTGGCGACAAGAACGCAACGCAGCCCGTGGGCAGGGCAAGGGGAACGCGACTCGTCGGCGCAGCACAATTACACAGACAGCACCAACTGGGCTGACGACACAACCTCGGCGGGAGAGGTGGACAGCGACAGTGCGTACGCCTCCCCGCTCCTTGCAACCCCCACCACCACCAAGGCAACCTTGGCGGCCGGTCGCGCCGTCGCCGCTGCTACCGCCAGAGTCACAGACAGCAGGGAGGCTCTCCCTTCGGTGCGCATCCTGCACCACCTGATGCGTCAGCCGCCGGCTGTGCATGTTTGCCAGCAAGGCGTTTTGAGCCTCACGGACTGCATCGTTGACGCCTCGCTCTCCTCACAGCCGCACCTCAGTGTTCGGCGCGCCGGACAGCTCACAGCTGTCGTCGCGTGCGAGGGGCCGTATGCAAAGCTTCACTGCGATTACGTCCGTATCGTGCGCAGTGAGGGAGGAGACGAGGAGGACAGTAGCGCCATCGAGGGAGGTGATAGCGGTGCCTCCGCCGCAGCTCCGGTAGCGATACCCCCCGCCTCCACCCACACCCCGACCCCCGCGCCGTCGTTGCGTCGTTGTGGTGCTGTCGTGGCAGCGGCCGCTGCTGATGTTACCACTGTCCCACTGCTGCTTCTCTCACTTGCCGATGGCGCACAGTGCACGCTGCACATGGTTGGTACATCGCTGAATGATTGGCCGTACTGCGCCTACACTGCCGCACCGATGAACCACGACGGCAACGACGTCTGCAGCGACCCCACAACGAGACAGGAGAGGGAGAACACTGAAAACTCGCTAGGCTCCGCTGGTCACGGTGGTGCGGCAGTGGCGCAACTCCCACCTGCTCGTCTCATCGCGGTACGAAACGCTGGCATAATGCTGCGCACCACCGGAGATACGCTCGCCGAGGTCGCGTACGCGAGCATTACCGCCATCCTCGCGTCGCAGCGGTCGCAGGTGCGGCTGACGCATTGTACTGTGACTGGAACGGTGCCCATCATACTCGGCAGCAGTAGCTGCTCGTCCCTGAAGTTCTGCCGTGTGGTGGGTGGCGTGCGGGCCGGCCCCACTGCAGCCGCTATCCGAGTCGGGCACGACGCCTACTTGACCCTGATTCGCTCGTCAGTGTGGACGCTGTCTCGAGGGCTGGCGGTGGAGTGCATGGACTCTGGCTGCGTGCAGGCGATTGACAGTGAGGAACTGACGCTGGGCACGGCGGCGGGACCAACAGATGGGCCCGACGAACGTGAAGGGGCAGCTGGAGAGCCATGAAAACGCCACCGCAGCAAGCGTGACGGCGTGTGTGGGTGTGGGTGTGTGACGTCGCTGTCGGTGCCACTTCGCCCATGCCGCCACGGCTGCAGATGTGTACGTGGTGCTTTGCCTACGTGCACAAGTATCCGATGTAGTTCTCTCTCCCCCACGCGTGCTGAGCTTCCACACACCCTGTGCGTGAGTGGCGCCTCCCCCCCCCCCTCCCCCCACCGCCCTCTTTGCCTTTTCTTCTACGCCGAGCGCTGACCTTTTGTGGCCCCACGTTGCTCTCCAAGAGTGGGGCGGGCATCACCACCACCGCCACCACCCACATCTCGTCGTTGTCGTCATCGCCCCTATCGAACACGACTCCCATTCGGTGCGTTGCGTTATTCTTTGGGGGCGGCGGGGGCGCTGCGTCTCTGAAGACGAGAACACAGCGCGTGGACAGTGGTCGAGCACGAACTGCGGTGCCCGATGTAGAAGCGCCGATACAACCCGGAGAATCACGACGGCGGCGCTTCTGCGTGTGCGTGTGAGGTGAAAAAATCGAGAATGTGAGGCCTCCCCCTCTCAGCTCTGTCCCTCTCCACTCCGGCAGCTGGACTCATCCTTCATGTCCGCAACGCCTCTCCCTCTCTCTCTCTCTCTGTCTTGCTGTCCGCTACGCAGTCTTTCCCTCGTCATCCCTCCCAACTCCTCCACTCAGCTCCGCCCACGCACGCGCACAGTCGTCCTGGTCCGCCTGAGAGAGGCAACAAACATCCTAAGTGAGGAAATAAAAAGGCTAGCAAAAAGTGAAACCCGCGAGCGAGTGTCTGCTGAGTCCGTTGGAGGGGTTGCAGACGCGACGACAGCAGAGGTACAACAGGCAAAGGGGTGTGTGTCGCCGCCACTTGGTCGACAGCGCCGTTAGTACCCACGCTCACCGCTATCGTTGCCGGGTCCTCTCGCACGTGGCGACGCTCTCTTCCTTTTGGGTCTGTGCGACGAAGTACGTGCGTGGAAAGTTCGTGAAGTACGCGGAAGGATGTCATCGCACTACCGCGAGCTGAATCAGCTCTTCGTGGATGCCAATGGCCAGCCGGACTTCGACTCCAGCGTTGAGATCAGCGCGTCGCTGCCCATCAAGCAGTTGTTCCAGGCGCGGTCTCTGCTCTGCCTGATCAGCAGGAGCAGCGAGGCCACCACCACGAGCAGCACGAACCCATCCACGGTGAGGCCCGTGCACGAGACGACGGCGCTACTGCGCACGTGCAATGCGGTGCTGCGGTGGGCTGCGGCCGAGAAGACAGGGCAAGGGCAGGGAGACGCTGCCGTCGCCGCGAGAGCTGCGGCTGTAGGCCAGATCGACTCCCTGCAGAGCCCCGATGAGTGCCGGATGGCGTGGAAGTTCTTGGCAACCTTCGCCGGTCAGCCTAGCGCCATCGCGTGTATTGAGAAGGCTCTGACCGAGGTGGCTGTCGACTTCCACTACGCCATGGCCCGCCCCCGCCAGTTCGATATGTTTGTCCACCTGAGCGCCATGGAGAAGTTCTTCATCGACGGCGACTCGCTGCTCATGGCGGCGCTGTCGTCGCCGCACGTTGACTGGGACCTCATGCAGCCGCTGCACGTGCTCTACAATGCCCAGGCGCTGCTGCGTGGCCTGCAGTCGCGTGGCGGTCACTTCCACGTCGTCTTCTTCCGCAACACGACGTGGTTCTGGGCGCCTGCTCCACAGAAGCTCTTCATCCGCGAAGCTCTGCGCGAGACGCTGACAGCCGTCGCCGCGACGAACCCCGACAGTCAGCTGGTGGTGGGTACCTTCGACAGCTTCCACTGCGAGGAGTTTTCGGCCTATGTGAGCAAGTACGAGCCAGAGTTTCTTCTCATGTCCGATGGCGAGCAGCTCGGCCACGAGACGGAGCTGACGCACCTCTTCCACAACCACACCGAGGAGGAGCTGTTGCGCTTGGAGAACGAGAGCAGCGTCGGTGAGGAAGGCGCTCCCGTCTCTGCGGCAAGCATGACGCCATTGACCGACGAGGAGAAGCTCGAGCTGAAGCAGCGTGTCATGGAGGACCAGACAATAGAGCTGAAGCGTCCCTACCGAAGCCTCGTCGAGAACGAGAGCCACGGCGACACGGTGGCCTTCTACTATCACTGCTTCCTCACGTGGGCCACGGCGCGGCGCATCAAGGTTGCCTACTCCTCCCGCATCATCACCCGCGAGAATGCCGTCGTGGTGTTCGCTGTCACCGTTGAGAGCAGCAACTTGGCGCGGTCGCTGGTGCTCGAGCCCAGCTCCACGAAACTGGCGGCGGCGCTCGAGCGCCCCGTGCCGTTGCCGACGCTTTCCGATGCCTCCCTCACGCTGACGAAGGACGGTCAGCTCTCCCGCCGTGAGCAAGTTGTGTTGGCTGCGGTGCATGCCTACTTGCACGCAGGCGGCAGCGCCGCACCGCGCACGGAGCAGCAGATGCAGCTGTGTCAGGTGATGGTGATCACTGCCTACTGCACCGCCCTCGTGAGCGCTGAGCTGCGTGCGCAGCGCGGCGCTACGTCGCCGTTGGTGGCTGCCTTCCTCAACGAGATAGCGCCATACCTCCTGCAGGCCTTCCAGCACTGTGAGTGTGCCACAGGACGCGGCACGGAGTTTGACGTGTACGACGGCCACCTGATCACCATCATGGCGCACCTCCTCCGCTCAACGCCGGCGGCACAGCTGCTCGACGAGGACGGCGTCACGGATGTGAACTTCAGTTGGCAGGATGTGGTGGGCGATGAGTCCGCCACCATCACTGCCAGCGCGCTCTCCGCGCTGCCCGACGTCATCCTCGCAGAGCCGAAGAAAGCCATGAAGTACCCTCACCTCACCCACGACCTCATCGATCAGCTTGCCCGCGCCCTTCAGGTGGAGGGGCACGTGTCGAACCGACTGTACCCCGCGACGCTCGGCAACGCCAACGAGCTCGGCGGCTGGGTCGTGTCGCACCCGTTTGATGAGCTGAACGATGTCGTGGACGCCCACGTGGA
>NC_025876.1:252329-259829 GCF_000755165.1 Leishmania panamensis | reverse complement strand
CACGGCGATCCCGCTGCAACCCACTACCAAACCACTGAACCAAACAGGCGGCAACACGCGCGCGGGTTTGCGACCCCGCGGCGGCGGCCCGCAAACGCGCACCGCCCCGGGCCCTGCCCGGGTAGGCGAGGGGCCGAGGGCGGCGACCCCCCCCCCCCCAGCAGCACCGACCCCCGCGGCCGCGCGCCGCCCAAGAGGAAACGAAGACGGCACCCCGAGCCAACGCACCCGCAGATCATTCCCCCCTCCTCTTCGCAAAGATGTCGCACGAAGGCGGCGCGCCGTTAGGCCATGGGAAACGCAGGCGTGGAAAGAGGCCCCACCTCACCGCCGCACGCGCTGACCGAACCTCCGTGCGTGCGCAAAACGTTCATTCGGACGCGCGGCATTCACACACCCGCCCCTAATACGGCACTCTTCGGCGATTTGGGATCGCATTATGCGACGAGCCACCTGCAGCGCAGAATGGGCTTCCTGGGCACGACCACTATGCCAAGCTTTGGCGAAACCCCCCGCCCCCGCGGCCTGTCATCGGGCGCCGGCCCAGCCACCCCGGCTTGGGCCCCCCTCCAAAAAACAGCAGAAGGCGTGGACTGGGAGCGATACGTTAAAAGTCGCGCGGACACGCTGCCCATCGCATGGGTGACGCAAGCGCCGGCCCCGCCCCATGCAGGACCCGAGCGCCGACACCGGCATCAATGAATCGCTCTGACCTCCCTGGGCTGTGGCTGCCTAGCCGTGTCTCAACCAGAGGCGCCTCCGCATTGGAAGGAATAAGGGGTCTGCCTGGCTTCCTCGCGCCGAGCGGGGCACAGGAGCCTGAGACCACGCGCTGATGTCTGCCCCGTCATTGGGGAACACGAATTGATCCACTAAAAGGAGAAAAGAGTAGAGGCATCTCTACGTGGCGTGACGATGTTGACGGGTACCGAAAACAGAGATTGACAGACAGAGGAAGAGGGCACAATTAGTACAAAGCCCTTGCTGCTCATCTCCTTGCGTAATGCTGCGCAATGGCGGCGGCGAACCCGTCAAACGAGCTGAAATCCTTCGCCACACATGAAACCGTGACGCCATGCTGTGCAGCAAAGCCGGCGGTGTATGGGCCAAAGCAAGCCACGTCGATGTTCGCTAGGCACTGGGGCGAGCGGCTGAGCAATACAGAAATCTCGCTAGCACTGGTGAAGGCGACGCAGTGAACACTGCCACTCGTCAGCGCCGTCACGGCGGCAGAGACAGCCTCTTCACTCACAGGACGCGTCACATACGCGTCTACTCGCACCACCCTCATCCCCATTCCCTTGAGCTGATCCACAAACCGCGGCACCACATCCGGTTCCGCGAAGCCCCCCACACACGGCGCCAGGACGGCGATCGTGCGACCCTCCGCGCGGCCACCCTCCGCCAGTTTTGCGGCGATGCCAGCAGGGCTCGGTTCATCTGGGCATATCCCCGGTAGAATTCGCAGCCGCTCGAGAACGTAGTCAGCATCCTTGCCGATGGCGATCAGAGTGCACTTGGCGAGAACCGTCGCTACAATCGTTGCCCGCTTGCCCTCGTCTTCCACGGGCGCGCTGCTGGTGCGCCCCGATACTAGCTCCTCGCAACAACCGTATCGGTGGTTCAAGGCGGCGCTCAGAGAATCAACGGCACACCGGCTGCAAAAAGCGATGTAGTCGATGTCGTCCAGGTCATTTTCCAGCAGCGTGCGCATGTCTGCCGTGTCCGGTGTCGCGATAGTCTTGATCACCGGAACCGCAATAGGGATGAGGTGGTGTACCTCCAACGCCTGCGCGAAGCGCTTCGAGTACACCTCAGGCGCAGCGACCAAGATCGTCTTTGACATGGAAAAGAAAGCGTGTGTGTGAGCAGGAACGAAGCGGGCTTGAGTGTGCCTTTCCTATTCAACCTGTACCGGATAGAAAGTCTCGTACACCTGGCGTTGATGCATCACCTGCCCAGTGACACGTGGGTAGGTGACGCTCGATAACGCGCCAGGTGTAATACGAAACAAAAAAAGGTGAAGGAAAGAAGATAGAAGAAAGAAACACTTGTGGGGAGCCTCACATAATGGCTTGAAGTGCAAGCTAACAGTTGCTCAAAACGGTAGTGATCCAGTAAAGTGGCACGCGATGCGTGTTACTTAAGGTACGTGTGCCGCTTTGCCGCCTGCGCCAGCATCACTCCCAGGAAGGAATCCACGGTGCGTTTCTCACGCTACTCTGCGTGCGCGCACAACTGCCGCTTCTGGCACTTGGCGTCCTATGACCTGATGATACCTGATAGACAGTGGTGTAAGTTTTTCTTCTTTTGGGTCTGTTCTTCGAAGATAACTTGTCTGAGAGTCAGCGACGATGAAGCGTACGTCAGAGTGGATACCTTCGTACCCTCTAGTGAAAAACACCGATCGGAGGCAAAAGAAGAGTACTCTCCCACCTGTGTCTATGCCGCCATGTCCGGTGATGATGAATGTACACCAGACCTGCTGCACTTTACTACGTCAACAGTATTCGTTGTGGTTTGCTGACACCATACCTTCGTCTCCCCTGTGCTCCGTAGCCTCCTTTTCCAGCAGGTTTGACCGTAGGTTAGACTGAAGTGTCACACGCTTCTGTTAGACGCTTGTGTGGCCTACAATGGTGCCTTGACTTATGCAGTCTGGTGGCAGCGTGTGCGGGAGATTCGCCCCACAACCTCGCACGTCTGACTAGAACCTAGCATAGTCACAGTCATATCGCGATCGCAACCGGTAGAATGAGCCACTGGTCGTACAAAGCTGTTTCCTATCCCTCTCCGCTTCAGCCGTTAGAGAACTGGAACAAACCAAGTTAGGACCCATGAAAAATCTGTAGCCATCGCTCACTAGAAGCCATCATCCCTGTTCTGCACACACACACACACATATGCACTGGCCCTGTGCTTGGTGGGAAAAAAAACGAGATTACCTTGCACTTACCTGGCATCACGGAAGGGGAAACCAGCGCTGAGCATGACAGACGGAGAAACTACTAAAAACCATAATCGAGTGCAAGATTATCCTTCAAGACCCCAGCCGCTGTTAAAACTCGCAGCTCCGAAACCGAGAACACACATGCAGATACATAACCAACTGCAATCTTTTACGAAGGACGATGCTGGTAACGAGAAAGAGAGTTGTACATATTTGCACTTTCGCAATACTACACTTCTATACCTTACTAGCGTGCATCGTCTCAGAACGGAGCAGGAAGGCACACTAAACTCCAGGATAGAGCAAGCTTCTGTTATCAGCATCTTTTAGCTCTTTTCTGAAGATGATCCGTGTACCTTTGCAGAGCATCGGCTACGCCGGAACAAGACCCATGTATCACCAGTGCCTCACTCAGCGACGCTGTCCGGTGAGTCGCTTTGGCAACGTGCAGCCTAAACATTCGCGTCAGAGGAACTGATTGTGATGACATGAACAGTGTGCCAAATAGTGCAGTGCAAACTAGGCTGAAGTCTGGGAGAAAGCTAAGCGAGTGACCAGACAAAACGGTACTGTATCTTATCCATCCAGCTGTAGGTTGTATAAAAAAAAAAAACAGTGGACTGTCTGAAAGCGGTAATCTCCCAGGCGAAGGTGGAAGGGCACGAGTCAAGTCCCTCCGCAGAAGCAGCGCAAAACACCCAGTTATACAGGAGTACACGTTATCAGCAATTAGAGGTGGTGTGGCACCGGCGTCTCGCGTAGGAACACCAGAGAAACTTTTGCTGCAGCATTGAAGGGTGTTGAATCGAGTCATGTGGCATATCATCTGCACAGGCAGACGCTAAACGACCTGGCACATGCGAATGCAGAGTGCGAGTGACGCGAAGAGATGTACAATCGCATATACAAACGAAAAACATGTCGAACACATGGCTTCCGTGATAACCACATCTCCCGCGCCAACAAAAAGAGTAATAACAAAGTCAGTTATGCCGCAGCCACTCAACACGACGATACCACATGCAAACCACTCATGTGTAGAGATGCAAGTGGGTCCTGTCGTTCACACAGGGCCCTCAAGACCAGCCAGTTGAATTCAAAGAGCACCGGTTTTTTTCATAGAGGAAAGGCTCTGCGGATAGACGAGACGTCTCGAAGGGAAAAGCGATATTCGTAAGCAGCAACCGACAGGTAAGAACAGGTTGTGTCTGTTCCCACGCACCTTATTCCGCTTCTTCCGCGAGCCGCAGTACAAGTTGAACATCAGGAGCGTTCGCTCATACAAATATCAGCCTCAGTTCGGTGAGTTGTGAGCATTTCGCTTTTCCTTGACATTTTCGACTATTTTCGTTGCCGTTTTTTTTTTTTTTTAATGACTCTCGTAAGAAATAAAAAGACACAAGGTGGTTGCCTCGATAAAAGGCAAAATATCATCACCTGCCCCATTCACAGAAAGAGAGTGCACTTGTGGTATGAGTCGTGTCTTCCTTTCGCACATTCCTGCGAAAAACCTCTCATCACGCAGGTCCTCCAACACGTTTGGTTCCAGAATTCTTATCGAGGATGAAACAGAGTGATGTGTTTTTTGCAAGCGATTAGCCCACTAAGATCCAATAGGGGAATAAATGCAAGTGCCTGTTTTAGAAACGACGGGCGAACCGGGAATACCCAAGTACCACTTAACACCTCTGGCGCAGAATAAGTTGACCCGGTCCCCTGCATGGCGCATCTCGACCGTCATGAATCAGGAAACATGAATTACAGCACCCTAAAAGAGGAGATTAGCAGAGAGCCCCCAAAAAGACCAGACGTTTCCGAAAAATCCACCCACTTCCCCCAAAACAGCGGCCTCCTATTAAACATCCTCCCGAAAAAAAACCCATGCCCCCATCACCGAGGTTTTTCAGCTTCGACGATGGAGCGGGCACCCGAATTATCCCAAGAACAACGCGAGGTCGCGGGCGCAGGTGGTTTTATTGGAAACCGCGAATAAAAGAATAACAGGAGTCATAAAAAGAAAAACGACCAAAAACACCGAAAAAACGATAGGGGGCGCGCCCGCCACCCTTTACAGCACATCCCCAGCATCTAGGTGTGCGAGGACAAAGACCTTGGACAAAAAAGCGCGCAAGAACGCAAGCCAAACAGCACGACGCAGATACAATGCAAATTTCGTGCCAGCGCAACCCCCCAAAGCAGCGCAACCCAACAACCACAGGCTCTTTTTACCACCCCGCCCCCGCCCAAAAACACCGAGACCCGGAGGTGAGCACAGATATCCCCGGATCGAACCGCGCGTTGCGCACCCCAACCTCAACAGGAAATGGGCCACCCCGGGGGTTTACCCACCACATTTTTGCAAACCCCCCGAAGCCCCCAAAACGGCAACCGCCCGCATCCTTTTCCAAAAAACACCCCCGCCATCCCCAAGCCCCCCCCCCGAGAGCGACGTTCCTGGGAAGCCGCCGAGTTTCCACAACGCCCTCCTTTCCCCGCTGCGATCTTTTGTGGAACCCGGCCGCCCGCAAACCCCCGCCGCCGCGCGCCGCCTCGAGACAACACCACCCAGCACCCGACCACCGGCATCGGCTGCGGAACACCCCTCTTGCAAAAACGCCGGGGGCCCCGGGCCCCCCCGTCACCGGCGCGCCGGCGCCCTGCCAAGCGCTAGGGGCCGGGCGCCCCCCCCCCAAACGCCGAACCCCCACCACCCCCAGACAAACCCAAACAGGGCCAACCAGCAACACACCCAGCAGCAGCAGATCCCATCACAGCAGAAACCCCGCACAGCCCAGAACACACAAACAGCACCAGCTTCTCGAAACTGGGAAAAAAGGCGTACAGAAAAAACGGCCCCTGGGCACGCACCCGGGACCTTTTTACCCCCCAGCCTCGTGATAAAAAAAACCACATGGAATATGCCTTTTGGCACCTGGTGAAAGAGAAACCAACACGAGCCTGCCATGGGAAAACGCCCGCCGAGACACGACCAGAACCACCGGGGCGGATGAGGTGAGTGGGTGTCGTGGTTTCAAACCGTTCCTGCTTTTCCGTTGCTTTCGCCACCGCAACAACGTCCTATGAACAGTTGTGCGGAAGAAAATGATGATAATCCCAATACGGGGTTGATACGGTGGATATGTTTTCGGGATTTAAAGCACTGCAAAGTGGACATTGCCATTCCCCAGAGAAAGGAAATTTTATTCTCGTTTATGAGATCAAGGATGGCCGCCGCGCCTCTACGTCTGGTTATTGTGAAGAAAAACTTTTCCATTCTCCCCCCACATTTGGGGCGATGGAGTTGATCACCAACACGGCCCCCACGAATCAAACGAGCAGCCTCCAGCGAAGAAAGCGCCAGAAGAGCTTACGCCTGAACATGCCGGCCGTGACTGCGCTTCGCGCGCGGCCCTCAGAAATGGCAGGGCACAAAAGCATGCGACTGATCGACCTCCAAAAAGGAACAGGGCCGGCGGTTGAGCTTTCCGCCGGACCAGGCAGAGGCGAACACCTAACAGGGCGCGATGCCCTGTTTTACGCCATGTATCTTTGCTGAGGGCGCACCGCACCACACAGTTTGTTCTTATTCCTGGAGGCGCGCGAGGCCGCTGAACGGACACGCGCCGGCCCCGCCTGCCAGCAGGGGCCTGCCGCTATGCGCGGGCGCCGCGTGATTTGGTAATACCTTGAAGATGCCCACCACAATTCCACACCACGGACATGTTTTTGGGACCCTTCGAGCCCTACGAGGGCTTCCCGGCGGCCCATTCCCCGCTGACGGTGCGCCGTGTAAAGCCGCAGCCTGTTCCCACGATGAACCGCAACGAAAACGATTGGCGCAGCCTCCCACAGCCCAGAAAAGACACCGGAAGGGGGGGCGCCCGCCGCTGCGAATTCTCGACAACCCGGCGTCCCCCAAACGGCCTGGGGCTCCCCGGAAAAAAGGCCCGCAAGGGCGGGCCAGAAAGACGACACCCACGCAAGCGATAGCGATGCGCCCCCACCCCCCCCGCAGCGCCCCCCATTTGCTAGCAAGCGCTCAAATAGGCGGGGGTAAAAGCCAATGATCTGGACAGGATTGACCACGGGTGGGGCATAGGAACCCTCCGCGGCTTCTTCCGCTGCGGCCATTTCATCGAAAGGAACCCCTACGTGTGCATACGCAAACTAGGGGTGAATCCCCCCATCCGTTGTTCACAAAGAATGGTGTGCAGGAGCAGATTTCCCTCAATATCAGAGGTTCGGCGCAAAGGACCTGCACGAAGAGAAGGAAAAAGGGATCGACCATCAGCCACATGAAGAAGCAACCGCTCTTCTCCCGGCACAGTTTCCGCAATAGCAAGGACGAGCTTCCGAAGCCCTCTGCGAATAGCAATGCCCTCCGCCTCGTGGCCGCAATCTAGGGGGTCGCAGTCCTCGGTGATAGTTCGTCGGGCAGTCGTGCTAAAAGGGTTTCATGGCAGGATAGCGGCAGTGGCTGAAGAGAGCCCGTTGACACTAGCACCGCAGTCCGAAAGTATGGCGTGGGGTGCCGTGGGGGGGGGGGGGGG